>NC_073692.1:311570941-311613775 GCF_029784155.1 Uranotaenia lowii | reverse complement strand
CCTTTGAATAGTCGATGGCAACGAACGGATCCCATTCGAGAATCCGCGAAGGAAGGCAGTGCGTCTTCGACGTTGTCGTTGCACTGGAATTGAACCTCGTAAAAGACATTCTCTTCGAGTGATTTTGCCAACAATGCTCCACAGTGTACTCGTTATGAGTCCTTTTCAAAACGCGCACCTGAAGCACTTCTACATTCGGCAGACATCGGAAAGAAGGCCATAGGGCGCCCAGCCGGAATTGCAAACTTTTCGCATTGAGGATTCCACCGAGTGCATACTCGATGCAGCAATCCGAGCGCCTGTATTTGAGCAGAAAGTGATGGGTTGGAAAGTTTGTGAGAACCCATTCGCAAGATGGCAGCACTTCCGGAGGATCGATTCTACTTCCGGCGGTCACATTGCCGATCGGGTGCACGCGTCTCAACGCGTTCAGATCAGCTGGACAAATTCCCTGGTTGATGCAGTTCCCAACAATTTGGTTAAAACAACTCAATACAAGAACCATGGTCGCAGTTATGAATAGCTTCTTCATTTCTAATTTAACGGTTGAGATAAGTTTGGTTCAATATCTCGGAAACGATTACTGAGCTCACTTCCTCAATCTTGCTAATAATGGTATTTTGGATTACATCCATTTCCTAGTGTCCAAATAAATTGTAATAATGAGCTTCATAATAATTTGATCGGAAATGATTTGCTTCCATGTTACTTCCGCCATCATCTATCAATATTGTCAGCTAAGGCCCATTTATGATTTAGCCGTTGTAGGCAATTCGTCATTCCCTGATGGATCATTATTACTCATATTTCGAATTTAAGGACACATTTAATGTGTCCTAAAATTAAAAAAAAAAAATGAATCCAACTGTGTAAGTTGAAGTTTCCGGGAATGAATAAGATGAGATGAAAATTTTTGTTGAAAATCATGCGAAAAGATACGCCTTGTAGGACTTGAACGGTTGAAGTTGAACCCAGATTTTGCGCCTCTCCGGAGCCTATGTACCGTGACTGCGGGTAATTCCGTGCATTTTCCTGCAAAAAAGTTTTTTTCTATGCGGAAAATTATTTATATCCAACATAATTTTATGCTATCGTATAGACATTGAACTTACGCACAATACTGTCAAATACCTACAGTATTTTATGCTTTACACAGCCCAAGAAAAAATAAAAACGCCAGCACTCTTCGGTTGAAACGTCACTTTCTAGTGTTGCAAAGCGTTAATGCAAAGTTGAGTCCGCAATACTTTGTTTACTATATTTTTCTTCGGGGTCATTCACTAATTACGAAAGTATTTAATATGAAGGGCTGGGGTGTAACCAGATTTATTACCAGGTTTATTATAGCTTGAAAGTCATCGCATTTATTTAATCAACACAAACTGTAGATAAATAACAAAGTTCAGAGTGCACGGAATTAAAACATGCAAGAGAGAGTGTACGGAATTATGTGCACGAAACATATTTTTCAGATGCATTTTTCCAAACTTTTTTCGTGTATTTCATCAACTACGATATTTTTTCCTTAAAGTACATAAAAAGTCCTAACAAATGGTGGGTTTGTGACCTTTTGAATCATTAATTTGAATTTTTTACACAGCTTTGAAAAACAAAAATTGCTTAGGTGTAGGTTCGGAAATACCCGCAGTCACGGTACTAACATTTTACTACAACCTGTCGTATGAAAGTTATACTGTTCGAGTGTCGAAGTCTATCGACACTCTATTCTTGTTATCCATTTCCGGAAACTTTGATTTACACAGTTGGATTTATTTTTCCACAAAAAAAATTTGTAGTACCTACATAATCAAATCATAAATGAAGCTGTGATACATTTGCCGTTTCAATAATTTTTCCATGTTAAACTTCTGTGTTAGAATTTCCTGGCATCACGGAATATGAATGAACTGCAACATTTGTAAAGCTCACATTGTACTGCAACATTTTTAAAGCTCCCATTGATCGAATTCAGTGGGATAAATTGAACAGACTTCATTCGGAGAGTTTTGAGTTAGTGTGCGTGTAGAGAAATGTGTAGATTTTGGAGCCGATATCGATGCGCAGGAGTTACCGCTGCGGTGAAGAATGTGCCATGGAGCTGGACGAAATGCAGTAATATAAGGAAACCAGTTAAAAAGAACGTTTCCAAACGGACGGAAAGTGCGAAAAGCGATGTCGGATCGGATTCCGGAAAGCTTCGAGAAAATCGGCAATCGATTCAAGAATCTCTGAGCCTTCTCGAACAAGAATCGGCGCTTGGAATTGGAGAGGTTGGTGAACGAGAAAAGGCGTGCACTACAACAAAAGATGCAGGAGGAGAAACTTTGCCGGGAGAAGCTGCAACTAGAACCTATAAGCCTTGATCCGGCAGAAGCAGATGCGCAATCAGTTCCGGAAAATGAAAGCCGATCTGAGTCAGGAGTTCGAGAGCGGCGAAGAAGACAGCGATACGGATGTTGATTCCGCGAAGACGAAGGCGTGGGTGGAGACGCAAGAAGATCCCCGCGGCGCTTACCCCAGAAAACCAGCAGCGCCAAGGAGCACGTGAATGCCCACGACACTAAAGTGTTTATACAGAATACGATCCCGGCGAGATCGAGAAAACCCTGCCCGATGTGCAATCGCACAGGACACAGAACCTTAGTGAAGATTTTGCGTCAATATCGTTATCGGATCGTCAAAAGTTGGTTGATAGACTCAAGCTGTGCAACATTAGTCTGTGTGACCGTGGGAGGATGAAGTGCACCTTCAAAGTACGGTGCGAGATACGGAGCAGCAAAGGCAATCACCACACGCTGCTGCACAGGAACGAGGAAGCAGTTAAAGGTTACCGTGATGGAGTGCAACCCACATCATAATATCGATCGGTCAGTAATCTTCCGAATGATACCGGTTACTTTGCATCATGGAGGGAAGGCGGTTCAAATTTTGGCATTCCTGGACGAGGGAGCTTCAACAACACTTGTTGAGAGCTCTCTAGCAGATTCCTTTTGCGTAGAGGGAACTCCGGAACCTCTGGTCATTGTGTGGAGGAAATGTAGATAGTTCGATAAAAATCGACCTGCTGGTATCTGCCGTGGATTCTCGTAGAAAGTTCATGATGTCGTCTGCCCACACTGTCGAAGAATTGAAGCTGCCTACATAGGATTTGTTACAGAAACATCGTAGAAAAATACCACCAGTTAGATGTAGTTCCTTTGTCGAGTACCAAGATGGAAGTTCCCAGAGTTCTTATAGGCCTCGACAACCTACACCTATTCGCACCTCTGGAGTCTATAGTTGGTGCCCCGCGAGTACGTTCAGCGCTGGGTTGGGCAATCTACGGTCCTGATTTGAGACTGGAGCAGCAGCAGCATCACTATTTGAACCATAATCTTGTTCAAAGCTTGAACAATCGTCATCTTCACGATCTGATGGCTGAGCAGTACGCTCAGGAAGAGCTTCATGTAGCACAAGGCAATCCCATAGAATCGGAGGAAATCCATAGGGCCCGTGACACACTTGAATCGACAACTGTTCGAGTAGGAGACCGCTTCGAAACGGGGCTACTTCGGAAACAGAAGCCAGTTTTTCCAGATAGCTATCCGATGGCGCTGAACCGACTGGAGAGCCTGGAACGACGTTTTCAACGAGAACCGCATATGAAACAGAACGTGACCCGGCAGATTGAATATTACCTGACCAAAGGCTACTGTCGTAAAGCTACTGCACAAGGGCTGAATCCTTCTTCCGTGTGGTATCTTCCTCTTGTCCTCTGTCGTGCTGAATCCTAATTTTTGCCTGCTCAAAGGTTCAGATCTACTGGCATCACTTCCGGTAGTCATCAGCAAGTTTCGAGAGCGACGAGTTGCCGTGAGAGATGACGTCAAAGAGATGTACCATCAGCTCAGGATTAGAGACGCAGACAAGCAGGCGCAAAGGTTTCTCTTCCGGTTCCCGCAAGATGATTATCGTACCGTTCTCTTCATGAACGTTGCCACCAGTGACCATGGACGTGGGCGCTGCCAGTTCTTCATGCTCGGCGCAATGCGTATATAAGAATTTTTGTGTAAAATACCGCAAAATGTTCGTTGGTGATGGCTCGATCGAAAGTAGCACCGGTAAAACTTCTTTCTATTCCATGGCTTGAACTGAAGGCAGCAGTCTTGGGAGCAAACCTGAGTCACACCATTAGGAACAACCATTCCCTTCATATTCATCAAATTTTCTACTGGAGTGGTTCTCTAACCGTTTTCTCCTGGATTCAATGCGATAAAAAAAAATGAATTAAAAAAATTTAAAAAAAAAATAATAAAAAAAATAATAAAAATAAAAAAATAATAAAAATAAAAAAAATAATAAAAATAAAAAAATAATAAAAATAAAAAAAAAATAAAAATAAAAAAAAATAAAAATAAAAAAAATAAAAATAAAAATATAAAAACACAAAAAAAAATTAAATAAAAATTAAAAAAAATTAAAAAATTAAAAAAAAATAAAAAAAATAACAAAAAATAAATAAAAAAATTGGAAAAAAAATTGGAAAAAAAATTTAAAAAAATTAAAAAAATTAAAAAAAGATAAAAAAAAATAAAAAAAAAAATAAAAAAAAAATTAAAATAAAAAATAAATAAAAATATTTAAAAAAAATTAAAAAGTATGAAAAATAAAAAAAAACGAAAATAAAAAAATTAAATAAAGAGAAAAAAATAAAAATAAAACAATAAAAAAAAAAATAAAAAATTAAAAAAAAAATTAAATATAAATAAAAAATAAAAAAAATCAACGTCGCTATCAGCAGTGTTCCGAAAATCAATAAAAAAAAACTCAGGATGCGTTTCTTGTTGGAAGCATTCTGATTGTATAATGGGATTGCGCCTCTCGCAACTGCTTTGCCTGACTGGTATGCAATCTCGATCAGCGCTCCCCTCAGCAATGCAAATCGAGTCGCATTATTCAGAATCATCGGTTTTGCAAACATTGTTTATCGGAGATGAGTGAGATACAAACTGACACGGGGGAAGTGAACATCTTTCTCTCACAAACACAACTACAATTTGATTTTGTTCATACTGATGTTAAAAAACGTTATCAAAATAAAAAAAAATATTAATTTGCTATGTTTAAAATCAAATAACATTCGCTAATGATCGGATTCATGTATCACTCACTCAATGCCTGAACCATTCACTCCTGATCGAAGACCAACATAATTCGCCGTATGCATCGCTCATTGGTAAGATTTCAATTTGATGATGGTATGCACTGTTTTGACAGCAAGCATCGTGCGAGATGATCTGTATTGTGTACGTTCAGTTGCGAAGTGCAATCAGAAACATTCATTGAAAATGAGTGAGTTTCGGAACACTAGTTATCAGCCGTTCGTCGGCTTCCGAGTCTCTCCAAACTGACAGACTGGCGCTTCCGGATCGTTCGAGCGAAAGTTCAGGGTTTCGTGGCCCGGAGTTCCTGTACCAGCTGCCATCGGAATGGCCTCAACAGAATGTTCCCGCTGCGAATATAAGAACGGAAATTAAAGCGTTAAAGCCATACATCTTTTTCACAGTGTTGAGCTTCCCAGTTGCTTTATCGACGTGACCAGATTTTCGTGCAGGCGTGCATTTTCCGATTCATCTCCAACTGCCGACGCAGAGCTTCTGGCAAATCCATCAAAGCTGTCCTATCGACTCCAAAGCTAAAAAAGCTCATTAGGTGGAAAGTCCATTTGTAGTGGTTGTTTGTGGCAAGACGAGCATCGATGTGCAGAAAATACTCTCTTCAGGTTGGCTTAGAGTGAGTCGTACAGCGACGAAATCAAGATATTGAAGAAGAATACAGAATTACCTTTCCAAAATTAGTTTCCACTAGAAAAGTCCAGCCCTTTCTGCAAGATAGTGTCCTTGATCGACGCCGATGATGTGTTGAAGATGGAAGGTCGTTCTGAAAAGGCGTAATTCATCCCTTTCGATCTTCGATTCCCGATAATTTGACCAAGATCTCACTATGTGACGGATCTTCTTGTTCAACACTATCATGAAAGGTTTGGACATGGATATCGAGAGACAGTGAGAAACGAAATCCAGCAACGTTTTGTGATGAGCGGTCTTACCAATTTGATAAGTCAAACCGAAAGAAGCTGTGTGTGGTATAAGGTCCGTGAATGTCTGCCGAAGAATCCTCGATTCCTGTACAAAGATTGACTCCTTTTAAACGTCCATTTAACTTCGTGTGCCTTGACTACCTGGGTTCTGTTTAACCCTTCGTTTCATAAAGTTACAAATATGCAACAATTAATTAAAACTGTTCTAAACTTCACATTTAGCTAAAAAGTAAATTTTTTTTTCGATGGGAATAATATTTATAATTTCAAGATCACGTTCAATTAAAAAAAAAATATTTTTAGTGTTTATAGGAACCAAAAAAACCCACTTGAATCTGAAAAATATGGAATGTGGAAAAAGCCTAATTTTTCAAATTTTTGGCCTAGTGTAATTCATATTGAGAATTTTTTTTCGACTCAAAAAAAATATTTTCGTATTCCCACTAAAGTAATTTACATAATAAACAAAATTTGAGATTTTTTTTTTGTTTTTTCTCTGATATAATGGGTTTTCAATAACTGTTGCAAATATGCAACACCATGCAACGGTAGTACCCTAGGTAGTTATATGGGTTCCATAGTGTGTTTTCGAAACTTGCATCGTTAAACAGTGTATTTGTTTCCCGATGACAATGTTTTCGTTATAAATGATTTATTATCATGTTCAGGCCGTATTAAGAGGGGGGGGGGGGGATGAGAAAAATTGCCCCCACCCCCTGAATAAAGAGGGCCCCCGAGGTGAAAAAAATAAAAGTTTTGCTCTAAACCGTTATCAAAACTAGAAAAATATTATAAAAAGTTCAAAATTTATCAAACTTTAAACTAGGACGGGTCCGAATAATTAACTTATTTGGGATTTGTAATTCAGCGTATGTAAAACACATTATTTTGATTTTTTTTCCGCGGCCCATTGGTATAACAAATACATATTTTGAATAAAAAAAAATGTCGGATGCCTTCACAACTTGCAAAATAAGCATACACCAATTTTCAAAAGTTCTATATTATTCAACGTGATTCAAACTCAAGTACGGGGCTTTATCCAGAGAGTTTAAAAATCTAAAAACAAACAACGAATACGCTTTTTTATTTTTCCACTTGAAAATTCAGTACTATCTGCCAACATTCGATAACCGAGGCTTGAAGTATTGTTTTGCTTTTTTTTTTCTTAGAGATGAAGGAATGATTTGATTGAAAATTACAATGCTCATTATTTTTTACTAAAATATGAGCCGTTTCTTATTATCAATCGATGAAAAATGCTCTTCATTTATACTATTTAACCTTTTCCTGGAAGCTCTGGAAGTTGATTTTGAATTGAAACTTTTTGTTCTCGAATTTAGTTTTATTTTTATTTCTTTTTTATTCTTAAACTGATTTCAAGTTTGAATTCTAATTTTAGAATCATGTTCCAAATTCTAATGCTCATTCCGAAGAAATCTTTATTGTTCTTTTAATTTTGCCAACAAATGATATTTAATAGTTTAATGTAATTTGTAATTGAATCATTCCTTCAAAACTAAATTGAGACTTTGCTCTTCAATATCAAGTTTGTTTATTAAAACTGGCATATAGTTATGGTATGATTTAAGATTAAGAATCTTTATCAGAACCAATTTAAATACGTTTTCGGAATTGATATGTGTTGATTTGTTCAAGGTTATGTTCAGAAAAGTTGTATAGGTAAGAAGCTTTCCATTTTGCCGCCGGTCGTGGCCTAGAGGATAGCGTTCCAGCCATCTAAGCCAGAGTCCATGAGATCGAATCCCGATCACGACACATATAGTGCTCTTTCCGTGGTCTGGTGGTAAGATGCTAGCCATAAAATCCTTGAAAGATGTACGCCTTAGAGTTAAGTAAATTAGATCTCTTCAAAGAAACATGAAGTTTCACTGAGATCCTATATGTGTGTGTTCGTTTTTTTAGCACCTTCAAGCAAACGTAAGAAATAATTTCCTCAGTAGGTGGTATATTATCGCATAACTACTCCTAGCTAATTTCTCGAGAGTCTTTGTAGTCTAGTGGATAAGCTGGCGCGAGTCTGGTTCCGATGTGCCAGGCTGGGTTCGATTCCCGGTATCGGCGAGACAACTTTTGGGTTCGAATCCCATAAGAAGCCGACAGGTAAGATGTGTTTCCTCTTATAACTGATTATATGAATGTTTAACCAGCTGCCAGCTGGCCAGGTATATGCACGGATGCCGGAATACCTCTAAGTAACCTGATTGACTCGTTCTTCCAAAATATACCTACATACGAAGCCATGGGGTCGGTTCCAGAATGCATGAGAGCACATACTTAGGCAGAAACTGCGGTGAATCCGTGCACCCATGGTGGAAAACCAACATACATAACTACTCCCAGATAAATTCTTAACTTTCCGGTGTCCAGAAATCTAGATTTGCGAAGTTCCTGTGCGAAAACTATGATTAGTGCAAAAGAAATTAGGAATAAGCATTTATTTCCAGTTGTCAAGTGTGAAGAAAAAAAGGTGTAACCGTTTCATGTTGTTGCAAATATGCAACAATTAATATTTTTGCTAAATAACCGAATTATGTGAAAATAATATTTTTTCCTTATTTTTCCCTTCATGTATTCATCATTGCGCACTATTGAGAATTTTTTCGAGAAAAAATAAAAAATCATGAAATGAAGGGTTAAGGCGATCCGCCGTTTCATAAGCCGCCGAGGTCCGGCCTCCGAATACTTCTCGAACAACGGAACGAACTTACGAGGTGCGAGTATGGAGATAATACAACGAGTTGCGAAATTGATGCTGTTTGTGCCTATGAATTTACGATTGCTATCACGAGTTGGCATTTCATTCCACACCTCTCACGGGAGGAGCGCGGTGAGGATGGTACGCTCGGTGAAGCAGGTCATGACAGCTTCAGACGATGGGCGTCGATTGAACGACGAAATACTCCTGACTACGCTTCCTGAAACTAAGAATATGATCAACAGCCGGCACCTAACACATGTAACCACGGATCCAGTGATGGAGACACTTTGTCCAGCAGATGCCTTCCTGCGAGGTTCAGATCCCAACGAGCCGCATGAAGTCATTAAACCTACGCATCCTGCAGAAGCACTCCGGGATGCTTACAAGAGATCGCAGCAGCTGTCCGAGGAGTTATGGCCGACAGTCAACCAACGGTCTAAGTGGTTCTCCGAAACAAATCCTCTAAAGAAGGGGAACTCGTATACGTGGTCGAAGGCAGTCGACGCAAAGCATGGGTTCGAAGAATCTTCGAGAAGCCGATCGGAGGAGTCTTTTAAGCTTTGGTACGCACAACTAGTGGTGTTTTTCGACGTGGCTGTACTAGAGATTGCTGACAAAGTCCAGACGGTGAGTTCAGAGAGTGCCGCTCATTATACAACCTTTGAGACTGATGATAACGCTGATCCGGTGGCTCCAGAGAGTGAATCCGGACCAGGTTTACGGGTGGGGGCCTTTTGAGCGTGTAAAAACTCCGCGACTTGGCAGCCCCGTCGGAAAGTGAGCCAAAATATATCAACAAGAACGGGGTAAAACAAACAGAAAAATTCTGCAAAAACTTTTATCATCGAAGCGTGCGTAGTGAACATATATTTTTCACTGTTAAGTTCCCAAAGTATTTTTTTAATCCGATTACTAGTACGGGAGTGATTTATTTGATGAAAAAGATTTTATATGGAAAATAGTAATTGAGGGGTTGATTTGTACCTGAGTGCCTGAAGTGTTTTCTAAAATTGTATTTAATACTAACTAGGTCACCCCAACTGAAGCTAACCTGTAACAGTAATTGCAAGTCCTTCGATCGATGCAAACAACTATAAATTCATAAAGAAAACTATTGTGTCGTAAGTAATCACTATTCGAATTGTTAATTTATAAGCCTAACTAAATACTAAATTTGTTAACTAAAGGAATCGACACTAAAAAAGCGCAGAAAGTCTTCTCGATCCCCGGATGCCCGAGCAGAAGAAAACTAAATGTAAGAATTGATTAAATGGTGTCTAAAGTTTATAACTAACTAAAATATAATCTTTTAGCTTCAAGCTGCTAAACTATAATCGCTGCTCTGAGGTTTCTTTTTTTTCATTGATTCCGATCAGGAATTGATAGGAGAAGTGGATCGAGGACATCTGGCCATAGCCACGGCCAATCTGGCCGGTTCCAGAATCTGGAAAATCAATTTGATCAGATTTCAACTTGCGACACATGAATAGAAAGCTCTTGATCTGTACATGATGGGAATTGATAGGAGAAGTGGTTCGGGGCCATCTGGCCTATCTTGGCCTATCGGATCATCTGGCCCAATATAGACACATTAATAGAAAGCTCGTGATCTGTACATGATAGGAATTGATACTTCTCCTATCAATTCCCATGGGGAAAAATTTGAAACCTCCCTAAAAATACCCTTGTTTGGAACTCTTCTTTCGGTGGATATCCTCATCCGGCAACACGTTAATACCACTTATCTTCAATTTATCAGATGAGTGAACGACGGTTATTCAAAGCTATGAAAAACACAAACTGTTAAAAGCAATTCTCAGTCTGGGGAAAGCCGTCGACCGGTTAAGGTCAGGATATCACAGTTAAAACGGAATTAATAACTTTTGCAACGAGGTCCACAATAAGCTATAAGTGATATTTTTTTAAATTAAACTTTCTCGTTTGCTATTATTGATCAGAACAGAATAATCCTTTTGGATATCCACATAAAAACAGGACAGAATCTACACGTTTCGTTCAACAAAACAGCTCTAATCGGACAACTACAAATGACTCCCAAATGAATATCCAACCGATTACAAAATAATACATTGACGAAACAACGTCAAAGCTACGATACGATGCTTCTCGTTAAGATTCAACTCATTACCACCATTTTCATTCGGACCACAACAGAACTGTCGGAGCCTACGTTCAATCTTCCTTCGCCCCGGAAACTGGTTCCGGATCCGGTGGCTGGAAACGTCAATGTGTATCTGATCAGCGAACCAAGACCCTACTGGGTACTGGTGGAGTTCAAGGATCACAACTGTTGCAACGATTACATGCTATCACGCATAACGTATCTGGAAACGTTGGGCGTCTATAACGATATTTTGATACATCATCTGCATCGTTCATCGGTTCCAGTTCAGCCCTCCTGTTCCTTTTCTCTGGAGTTCACTATGGTTTCTATAGTATTCTACGATCCGAAGAGTAGCCACTTGATACTGCTGCCATACGATAGCAAAACCGTTGAAAATCGACGAGCCTTCCGTGTTTTGCCTCCGGTGCCTTGTTGCCGAAAGACCAACTGTTCTAGTATTTACATTGAAGTCGAGCTGTCCAGTTATATGAGTGATTTCACTATGCCCAAAGAAGAGAGGAACATCGCCGCCACCGACGGGAATCCGTTCTACGCTTGGATGGACCGGCACCTTGCTCTCTTCGCTTGGGTTTGTGTTGTGTGGTTTTGGTTGATGTTCATCGCTTACTCTGTTAGAGTTTACTTTGAGGATTAAAGGAGCAACCCTTTCAATAATTAAAAAATATGGAATTCTTCATTAATTCAAAGTATAAATCTATTCAAGAGCTTGAATTAAAAGCCAAACATCACCAAAATTCCAAAATAAAGCTGAGTTTCGAACTTGATATTAGAGTTTGACACATATTTCAAAATATTTGAAAGCATCGTGTGCTTTCTATGCGTTTAAAACACAATTTTCAGTTAACGTAAGCTTTTTTCCAGAATTATTACAAATGGAACACCTTAAAACGTGCTGTAATTCCCAGTTGATGAAAAATATCACCATTTTAGTTTGGAATAGCTTCATAAAAACAAATTTGGGTGAGATGAAGTATCCTGCTTTTTATTAACACGGTTTGTTGACGAAGGGTTCCTATCAAATCGAACATTGCGAAAATAAGTTTGGAATGTCATTCCTTCACTAGGAAACTGGGGATTTCAGCATAAATATTTTTTTTATTTTTGGACATTTTCTTACAAATTAAAAAAAATATATTTCCTACTAAGAATAAAATAATTTTTGCGTAATAACAAGCTCCTTTAAAAGCATAGAAATATTTTTGATTAAATTTTTGAAAGTTTTCAGAAGATTAATCGCAGACGTATAAATGAATTGATTTGAACGAAATTGGGCTTAAAATCATCCAGGCTTGTTTTTTCCATTAAACACGAGAACATTTTCACATCTTTGGAGAAAAAAAAAATCTTACTCAAAGACTTGTATCCTGCATAGTTTTTGAGATGATGATATTTTATATCCAAAAAGGAAACAAATTTGTGGCAAATTATCTAGTTTTAATATAACGAACGATTTTTGAAAGAAGTCTTTTCTTCGGCGTTGTTACAAAATTCTTGTTGTTTCTGAATTGGTACATTGTAAAGTTTGAGTGAATGTTCATTTGTTTTATTTCTTGTTAGGGTTATATAATATATTTCTAGATTTGAATTATAATAAAAACATAATTTGTTAACATACTCGACAACATGGCACGAAATGGGTTGAATGCAATGGGAAAATTCTTTCTTTTGCAAATGGAAGAAGATTGCATGCAACATCGTTGGGTAAGGAAAATGGTTGCGGCGTTAATGCTTTGATACTGGCGCGATTTTCCCAAAGCACAAAAGGGGTGATTTTGTTTCAATTTGACCGGCATCGGTCATTACTAGTAGTAAAAATGGCTTGAGTGTGATCAAACCAATAAAGTGGAGTTGAGAAAGTAAAAAGTGTATTCGTGGCTAAATCAGGATTCTCATCAGGATTCAGGTATGGTTAAGCCTGCCCTATATAGTGTAAGTGGTTAATACTCCATGTCAGGGGTGAGCAACCTTTTGAACTAACGGGCCAATTTAAATTTGAAATCTTGTCGGCGGGCCGCACTTAAAATAACATTTTTTTTTCAATAATTAGCAGAGCTTCACGTCATTTTTTATAACTACAAATTTTTGCCAAAACAAATTTGAAAAAGGAAAGATAAAACGAATTCACGTGTTTAAAAACCGAAATTGAACCTGACTTCATCGAATTGAATTCGCTGCTAGATTCCCCGGCAAAAACGCACATCTTGCTCTGATTAATGGTGCTCATACTGCCTCAGGGGGGGGGTTCTCATTATGCCTCCACAGTGGCTGGTTTTCAGCTTTTGGCAAAATTTTTTAAAATGCATTTTTTAACGTTTTTATCTAGTTTTTCACGTTTCAGCCCGTTAGGGAATAGGCTTTTCAAGTGTCTGAACACGAAACAATAATGTAACCTCCATATTATAGCTATTTTCTATGGTTAAATAACCGTTTTCCTTAAGGTGGCCATTATGCCCCCATCTCCCCTATATACAAAGAAATCACCGTCTTCTAAGCGTTGGACGTTGAATCGCTCATTGACTTTCTCTGATTATTTTCCCCACAAGTTTTAATTGTCCTCAAAGCCTAGATTTTTTTCCAACAAACGGTAAAAACTCCGTTTTTAAATAGAAGTTCTATATTGGATGATTGCATTGAGAGGTTGACCAAGGTTGTAGAAATCACAGAACAATGCAAAATTTCACATATTTTTAGGCAACTATCTTCAAAAATACAGTCTTTATTCTAGACTTTTTATCCAGATTTTTATGATTTCTTAAGCGGTATTTCATTTTTGAAAATAAGGAATGCAAATGATATGTGCAAAAACTCAATTTATCGATATTTGTAATATAGTACTGTCAAATTTTTGAAAAAAGCATCACAGCAAATCGTCAAAGACCCCTTGGGTCGAACCACAGAATTTCAGATAGTTATTTATCAAAAACTAATAATTTTTGTCGGTAACTTTGATGCAGGCTGCTTCATTTTGATAAAAAGCCTAAAATCGCTCACGTAATTCTCGTAGTTTTCAGATATAAACAAATTTTAACAAGGTTTTGTTTTAAACTTTTTTGCCAGTATTTTAATGCTTACAGAACAAGCCTTTTTGCCGAATTAGCTAGAATAACTAGAATAGACTCGGTAGGCTGTGACCGTCGATGACGGAAGTGTTTTTTTTTGTGAGGAAATTGAGAAAATTTCTCTAGAGTTTTTCTCGCAAATTTCTCCGAAAATTTGTGAATTTACCAGGAAAAGACAAACAAAGTGTAGTCTAGATAGTGATAGATGCTGAAGTGCTGGAGAGGGCTCGGACTACGCCTTCCGGATCAATCCAGGAGAAATTTTTGTCAAGCGAGTATCCGAAATGCAGGGAGAACACCGGATACAAACTTAAGATTTAAGATAAGTGGTTTTACTTTTTTTTTATGTAAAAGAATTGAACAACGATATTGTTACCACCAGAAATTTTCATTTATACAAAAATTAATATTTTAGATACGAATTTGAATTTTTGACAAGTGCTAAGAATTTAAAAAATGATTCGTTGATCAATTTGGTTCTCTTCAAGTTAACGATAAATTTCAAGTGCGTCGAAGACTAAAATTTTAAGAATAAACCTTGATATTGCAAATGGGTGCTGGCACTACACCTTCCGGATAGACTGAGGAGTAATTTCCTTCAAAGTGATCATGACGAGTATTTCCTTTCGATTTTTATTTTGGTGTTAGTTGTATAACATTGCTTAGCTGGATGTACCGGAAATTATCTATCAAAACATTTCAAACTTAATGGAAAAATCATTTCAAATTTCTGACTAACAATGTTTTACATAAATGAAGGAAGTGGTATGATGCTTTCGGCTTCCAACTTTCGCCGACTGAATGAATTCTAACACGAAAATCGAACTTTTCTGTTAGTGATGTTATGAATTCTATATTTAAACCTTATTCGTTCTGATTAACATACATTCATGCATCTATTTTGATGAAATATTCAATGTGATCGATTTTAAGAAAAATTAAGCTCATTTTTAGGCTTTATTGTACAATAGCGATATTATTTAAATTTTTTGAATTTTCATGAATTTTTTTTAACTATTATTGTTTTTATCGTTAGCTGACATTTTGGAAGCTAGAAAAGCTATGTTTGGAATTTTTCATGAAAAAGGCCTCTGTACACATTTTTTTTAAATTATAATGAATGGTCATAATTCGAAAGAAAAATATACGTAGCTAAGGAAAACCCAGTTGAAAGGGTTTAAAAATATACCAAATATAAAGAGATCAAAATATTTTAAAACTTTGATTAGCAAATTATTTCTGCGAACGAATTTCATGACACATAGTAGGAGTTTCATTAGGCAACTTTTAGGAGCTCAGGAGCATAGGTTTTGCCGTGGCCACATCGCTTACCAAAGTTTTCCATGCCGCATTACCCTTATCCCCAATCATTCAGCGTGAGATTTGTGAAGGGATGGCGTACAGCCGGTCTCCGCAAAACAAATCATCACATGTGCTGCACTTCCCTTCCTCTTATCGACTACACGGACTTGGCCGGCGTCGTTATTGGTTCATATTAAAGATTGAGATCCTCAAAACTGCACAGTAGACTGAGTCGATTTGGGGTCATTTTTGAATTTCTCAAACCCTGGGGTCTAAAAAGCCTCGTCTTGGTCCAAAACTCATTCATGATTTTTTGCAGATTTTTTAAGTAACGTTTACATGAGTAAATTTGAACTTTAAGGTTTGTATGGGAAAATTGAATATTTTGTACTGAAAAATCAACATCATTTTTGTTTCTTCTGTGGAATCGAGCCTGCTAATGGTTTTCGTGCCAATTTATAAATTTCTTACAGGAAATTTTCCGCTGAACAACTTTGTCGAATACCATAACTTCGTATCTTTTTAGACAAAAAAGTTATTGGCTCTTTAACAGGTGTATGTCTTTTTGGATTGATAAACAAGAAATTCAATCGACACCACTGCTTGTGCCCCACGAAGTATGGCATGAACAGTGGTCTTGCAATACTTTGCTAGGCACCCAGCAGTGGTGTCAATTGAATTTCTTGTTTATCAATGCCAAAAGTCATACACCAGTTAAAGAACTAATAACTTTTTTGTCTAAAAAGATACGAAGTTATGGTATTCGACAAAGTTGTTCAGCGAAAAATTTCCTGTAAGAAATTTATAAATTGGCACAAAAAACATTAGCAGGCTCGATTCCACAGAAGAAACAAAAATGATGTTGATTTTTCAGTACAAAATATTCAATTTTCCCATACAAACCTAAACGTTCAAATTTACTCATGTAAACGTTACTTAAAAAATCTGCAAAAAATCATGAATGAGTTTTGGACCAAGACGAGGCTTTTTAGTCCCCAGGGTTTGAGAAATTCAAAAATGACCCCAAATCGACTCAGTCTACTGCACAGTGAGATTGTGTTGCTTGATCCCAGCAACCTTTCAAGCCGTTATTTTGGGTCTTGTAAATGTTATGGCTCATGAAATTTGAAATTGATAATTTATGCCCATACTATTTTTGTAATTTCTTTTAAACATTTATGTTAAGTACAGGAAGATGTTTGTTATTCATTGAGATTTAAAATACTTCTCATGTCTATAAATAACAGCATTGAATAAAAACTGTTTTTTTTTTTAAATATATTTCTACATATCATCTACATAACATGACCATTCCTTTCAAACTCTGGTTTATTTTTACATCTTTTAAATGCGTTTTTCTTAATTTCACTCGATTAAATATGTTGAAAACATACTTTAAAAGTATGAAAGAAATAAAATTTGCTGACAAGAATTTTTTGGCCCGCAGACAAATTACATTTCTAAAATTCGGCCCGCCATCTGAAAATGTTGGCCACCCATGGTCTAAAGGTTGTCATAAAGGTGGAAAAATTGGGGATGGTTCAAACTTGGTTATTTAAATTTGATTGGACAGTGTCCAGAAAAGTGTTGGTTAAATCCAGGAATCTGGCAAAAGTCATAATTGACTTGCCGTATTTCGGGTTTCTTGTGGCCGTTAATATGTTCGACTCATTAACAGTGATGAATACCACCCTTAAAAAAGTTAGCCCATTTTTGAAAACTCATAACATTTTTATCTTAACTCTTATCGAAATGGCGTCTTGGGATGAGATATTTGTCATAGTTTAGGCTTTAAAAAAACAGTTTTCAAAACAAATCAACCGAAAGATCCTAAAATTTTTAATGAAAAACAGGTTTTTCATCTTTTTCCATAACAAAATGTCACGAAATCCCATACAAACTTCAGGCTCGTTGAGCGACTCCTTTCAGTAGTGATCCGATCTGGCCCAAAATTTGAATGGGATCTTGTACTAGGCATAGAGTAGAGTAGAGTAGAGTAGAGTAGAGTAGAGTAGAGTAGAGTAGAGTAGAGTAGAGTAGAGTAGAGTAGAGTAGAGTAGAGTAGAGTAGAGTAGAGTAGAGTAGAGTAGAGTAGAGTAGAGTAGAGTAGAGTAGAGTAGAGTAGAGTAGAGTAGAGTAGAGTAGAGTAGAGTAGAGTAGAGTAGAGTAGAGTAGAGTAGAGTAGAGTAGAGTAGAGTAGAGTAGAGTAGAGTAGAGTAGAGTAGAGTAGAGTAGAGTAGAGTAGAGTAGAGTAGAGTAGAGTAGAGTAGAGTAGAGTAGAGTAGAGTAGAGTAGAGTAGAGTAGAGTAGAGTAGAGTAGAGTAGAGTAGAGTAGAGTAGAGTAGAGTAGAGTAGAGTAGAGTAGAGTAGAGTAGAGTAGAGTAGAGTAGAGTAGAGTAGAGTAGAGTAGAGTAGAGTAGAGTAGAGTAGAGTAGAGTAGAGTAGAGTAGAGTAGAGTAGAGTAGAGTAGAGTAGAGTAGAGTAGAGTAGAGTAGAGTAGAGTAGAGTAGAGTAGAGTAGAGTAGAGTAGAGTAGAGTAGAGTAGAGTAGAGTAGAGTAGAGTAGAGTAGAGTAGAGTAGAGTAGAGTAGAGTAGAGTAGAGTAGAGTAGAGTAGAGTAGAGTAGAGTAGAGTAGAGTAGAGTAGAGTAGAGTAGAGTAGAGTAGAGTAGAGTAGAGTAGAGTAGAGTAGAGTAGAGTAGAGTAGAGTAGAGTAGAGTAGAGTAGAGTAGAGTAGAGTAGAGTAGAGTAGAGTAGAGTAGAGTAGAGTAGAGTAGAGTAGAGTAGAGTAGAGTAGAGTAGAGTAGAGTAGAGTAGAGTAGAGTAGAGTAGAGTAGAGTAGAGTAGAGTAGAGTAGAGTAGAGTAGAGTAGAGTAGAGTAGAGTAGAGTAGAGTAGAGTAGAGTAGAGTAGAGTAGAGTAGAGTAGAGTAGAGTAGAGTAGAGTAGAGTAGAGTAGAGTAGAGTAGAGTAGAGTAGAGTAGAGTAGAGTAGAGTAGAGTAGAGTAGAGTAGAGTAGAGTAGAGTAGAGTAGAGTAGAGTAGAGTAGAGTAGAGTAGAGTAGAGTAGAGTAGAGTAGAGTAGAGTAGAGTAGAGTAGAGTAGAGTAGAGTAGAGTAGAGTAGAGTAGAGTAGAGTAGAGTAGAGTAGAGTAAAGTAGAGTAGAGTAGAGTAGAGTAGAGTAGAGTAGAGTAGAGTAGAGTAGAGTAGAGTAGAGTAGAGTAGAGTAGAGTAGAGTAGAGTAAAAGGTCAATTTTGAAAGAGTGAGGGAAGAAGCGACGAAAGGGCTTTTCAACCCATTTTCTATGTTAACTTATGTTATTTCCTTCGGTACAATTTCAATCTGCAAATCCTCAATTTCCTTATCCATTTTTCCTGAGCTTTTTCGTATTAGTGCAAAAATTAAAAAAAACATGAAATTTAAAATCATTTTACAGCACAAGGCAACAAAAATTCACAGTTCCAATTTATAAACTTATTTTGGATGATTTGGGAATGCTGAATCGAAATCTGCATTTAATTTCATAATTCAGATTATCAGCTCTTGTTTCTAAGATACAATGCTCTAATTTGAAAATTGGTAAAAATTTATTCAACAAATATGTGCAATCAAACCTTATGTTCGTAGCTCGTCTTGGTACATCTTCGTACCTGAAAAGTATTGCATTTTCAAAAGTGATGGAAACCCAAGTAACCGTAAGTTCCATAAAACAGTCTAATAAAAGCTTACTGAGCCCTTCTCGAAGGCTGTATAGTATTCTATTAAGCTGAAATTTGAAGTGCTTATCCACACTTTCAATTTTTTATAACCACAGTTGAGTAGTGTGCTACCCAAGTAACACTTAAAGATTTATAGCAGGATACTAGATAAAATTTTGGTATTATAAGGGGCTCTAGCAGTCTAATGAAACTATCGATGTTAATTGGGCTATTTAGCCTTTGCGCGAAACTTTTTGAAACCATGGAAAAATTATCGACAAAACTCAATTGACATGTGGTCCATAGAAGTTTAGAATAGAACCAAAAAGTTCGCTAAGAGCTCAGAATGGAACCAAAAGGTTCGTTAGGAATTCAGAATGTAACCAAAAAGTTCGTTAAGCATTCAGAATGAAACCAAAAAATTCGTAAGGAGTTCATTAGAAAGTACGATGGTTGAAATTGATATTCAAACTACACAAGTCACTTAGATCGCACAAACATGAACTATGATAGTTCTATGGCCTATTCATGTTCGTTCAGGAGTACAAATTGAGCACTTACGAGAAGGTTTTCATTTCTCTCGAGTACCTTTTATTCAGTCAATGTGAACTTTTAATGTACACGATTAAGTAACTATTTGCCTTTGGTTACTTGGGAAGTATTAGAGAAACATGAGATATCAAAGAAAGAAAGAATGTAAGCCGTAAATATCATGAATTTTCGAAAAAGATACGACGGCTCACCGACGGGACTTGAACCTTAAATTTCCACTTGAGTACAATGGCGCGTTAGCCAACTATACCACGGAAACGTGACGAAATAGCCTCCAGCCTCTTCATATGACCCTCTAAGTAGCAATCCACGAGAAATTTTGACTTCTGAGAAAAAGTTAGACACCTATTTTTTATTTTTTCCAGTTCTACGAGAATCCAGGAGCTCGATGATATTTAAAAGAAATTTTAAACAAAAATGACGTTTGCAGTCTTCAACATAGTTGGAAAATAAATTAGAATATTCAATGTCGTTACAACGCCCTTTTGTGATTTCACAGATAGTTATATCCTTTCCCGACTTTTCACGACAACCTTCCTCGTCTAATTGTAAATAGAAGTGCATTCCAGTCAATTGGAGTTACGCACTAAGTAATTTACTAGGTTTCTAGGAATATTTCAACATGAAGCATTATTATTCAATCTAAGTCGGTTTAGAAACCTTTAGCGAACACTTTGGTTCAATACTTGTTTGAAGTACGATTCATAGTGTGAACTAGACCGCTGCAGCGCTGCAAACTTTGTATGGAAATTTCAAATTCTTAAATTTTTACCCCCCCCCCCCCCTCCCCATTACTTTTTTGGTGGTTTTTGCTGCCAGAAATAGCAAATAAAATTTTCGGTAGCTATCCATCCAATCCTGAATTAGCACAATGAGTTTTAATTTTGTATGGAAATTTGTATGGGAAAACAAAATTTTTCATTCAAAAATCGTCAGAGATGTTCTGATAATTAAAATTTTTTTTTTTTATAAAAAAATTAAAAATATTTTTTTTAAATTTTTTGAGTTTTTTTTCTGATTATTTGAAAGCTGTTTAACCGTATAGGATGAGAAAAAAACTACATATTTAAAAAACTGCTTTGCATTGCCAGACTATTTATTGATTTGTGTATATGACCTTTGCAAAAACATTTCATGCAATCATTAACAGCTCTAGCAAACAAAGTCTATCATTTTGAAATACTTTTCAATGGATTCAGGTTTTTATTTTGAAAGGGTTATAACTTTTTTCATGAAATTCTTAGCTGCTTGTCATGGTGTACAATGTCATTTATACCGTGGCTGCTAGTCATGTTAGCAAAAAATGAAGCTTAAGAATGGTCAAAATTAAAAATCAAAGACCGACTTCATTTCAAGCTCATTTGAATTTTCTGGATGATTTAATGTGCACAAATTCCTGCACAACCGTAATAACTTTTTTTTTTCAAGTCCAATCGTGTTACAGTCTTCGAGTGAAATGTTTTTCTTAACTTAATTAGGCTTTAATAAAATCAATCAAGAAAAATAATCGGCTGGTGAAGAAAAAAGATATTATTGAAAAAACAGTATTTTTTGCTTCTCCCGAGCATTAAACCTTAAAATCCTATTCACGTTTGGGACTCAAGCAACCTCTCCTTATGGTCAGATCGTTCTGAAAATTGGCATGTGATCTTCCGGTAAGCTAAAAAATAATTTTAACTCAGAGCGAGTGAGATTTACCATGTTGATTTCTTCCTCTACTATGATAAGTATACTGCGGTTCGTTCAATTATTCAAAAATGCAGAAAATTACAGTTATGGTTAAGTAACCTTAACTTCTACAATTTTCAACCGATTTTGTAAAATAACCACTTGAAATCTTTTTTTTTTAATTCAAATTCAAGGCCAATAGAAACTCAGATTTTTTAAATTTTACCATCGAGTCTAAAACTTTCTCTCAAACAAATTTTTTTTCTAAAAAAATGCGTTTTTTATAATTTTTTCTTTCATAAAGCCACTTGTATCGACAATACTGTTGATGATGCGCAAAAATGATGTTGGAATGATCGATAGCAAACTTGTTCACCTTTAAAATGTAAAACAGAGATTTCAAATTACTGTTATGCAGTCCGAGATATTTCAATCTAAGTACATGTACTTTTTTTTATTTTTCCAAAATTGCATATTTGGAGCATAACTCAAAAACTGTTCTACTGAGATTTTTTTGAATTTCATTTTCGGATTCAGCGTCAGATTTTACATTAAAAATGACTTTCAGTTCACTAAGCTCAAAAATGCTGTAAACTAGTTTAATTAATCAAAAGTGGGGCTTATTCTGCGACTCGAATGACGTGACTTAGGAAATTTCATATAATTTTTCTAGCCTCAATAGCCTCTCTAGCCTTAGTCTATTAGTCTTCAAAGCTCATCGATAATCAAATTTCTTTCCTTAAGCATTTTCTGGAATTCTGGACGAAGTAGTGAAATTTCATGAGTCACGTCACTCAAGACGCAGAATAAGCCCCAATAACACGAAGAGCTGATTCCTTTTTAATTTTATTACTGTTTCCAAAAGCTCCCCCTACTACAAATGACTCCCAAGTGAATATCCAACCGATGACAAAACCAGCCCAACATTGACGAAACAACGCCAAAGCTACGATACGATGCTTCTGGTTATGATTCAACTCGTTAGCATCATTTTCATTCGGACCACAACAGCACTGTCGGAGCCAACGTTCAATCTTCCTTCTCCCCGGAAACTGGTTCCGGATCCGGTGGCTGGAAACGTCAATGTGCACCTGATCAGGGAACCAACAGCCTCCTGGGCGCTAATGGAACTCAAGAATCACAACTGTTGCAACGATTACTTGCTATCTCGTATAGCGTACCAGAGAACATTGAATTTCCGGACACAGCAACGGCATAGCTCTTCGGTTCCAGTTCAGCCCTCCTGTTCGTTTTCTCTGGAGTTCACTATGGTCTCTATCGTATTCTACGATCCGAAGAGTAGCCACTTGATACTGCTGCCATACGATAGCAAAACCGTTGAAAATCGGCGGGCCTTCCGTGTTTTGCCTCCGGTTCCTCGTGGCCGAAAGACCAACTGTTCTAGTATTTACGTTGATGTCGAGCTGGCCGATAATGTCGTTGATTTCACTATTGACACAAAAGACAGGCCTACTGCCGCCACCGACGGGAATCCGTTCTACGCTTGGATGGACCGGCACCTTGCTCTCTTCGCGTGGGTTTGTGTTGTGTGGTTTTGGTTGATGTTTATCGCTTATTCTGTTAGAATTTACTTTGAGGAATAAAGGAACAATTAGGTATTTTAATAATTTGACAAAATTTGGAAAGATTCAATCTAAAGGCCCTCAAACCTGCTGCTTTGTTCTAAACAGGTATAGGTTCTTTGGGAAAATCATTTTATTTTATTTTATTTCATACGTTTCAAACAGCTCGGGTTACTAGATTATTTTTCATATGCGTGGATTAGGTACAACTTTGTGATTTGAGATTGTTTTCGCCTTCGAACATATTTGAAAATTTGTAGACAAAAACGGTTGTTACAATAACACTTTCTATGAGTTTTAGTATATTGATTTCTCAAGTTGAATAAAATTAGCCGATATAGGTTGAGACTTGTTGAACGCCATCTTCAGCTTCCTCAGCAGCTTCCGAAAAGCGCCGGTCTTGGTTTTGAAGGGTTCTATTTTTTCGATACAAACACCCACCCAGCACAACTAGAAGGATCAATACAGAGCTGGCCCAGTACGCAAAAGTCGTCCAAAATGTGTTGGTGCAGAACTTCAGCTGATGGTGCTCTTGAACCAAATCCGTAAACTTTGTGGTCATTTTGTCAAATTCCTCGCTAAATTGTCCTTGAAGGTATGGTTTGGACCAAGATTCACCCGGCAGGGCGTGCATTATCCAGACATACTCCAACTTCCGGTGGCCATCTTCTACGCAGGAAAACGCCAGCATAATTCGATTACCGGGAACCAAAAGGAACCCCACATTGATGTTCGTCGTGTTGCCCACACGGCTCGATCGCTTCGTCATGTTGCTTGTTTTGCGAATCAGTTGGAATGGTAAGAAACATTCCTCACCCGTTTCGTTGGTGTAAGTGAGCTGAATTACGTAATTGGAAACATACTTTTCGATCGGTGCAGGATCCTGGAACAACCGCTCGAAGCGAATGTTTGAAAAGTACAAAACTTCCCCTTTAGAGCCCTCGAATTGCTGTAGCAATGAATCCGGAAAGTTGATTAGGTTAAAAACAGGACAGCGACCAAACTGAAGTACTCCGAGGGTAGCTCCAAGGATGGCAACTTCTAGAAGCAGAATCAGAAGCTTTCTTTCGGGCATTGTTCATTCTCAACCGATGCGCAAAAGTTAACTGAAATTGAAACCAGTTTTTAAAATTATCAGGTGCAATTTTATTGAAATTGATCGATACTTCCAACCCCCTGCATTTAATTGCTATCAATTCGTGCTAGTGAAAATCATTCGATGATTTCAGCGATAATCAACGATGGAGTTCTTTCTTTCTATTCAATAAAATAACGTATCGATCGATTTTTGCTAACAAAAAAATAAAGTTCAAATCGAACGAGTTACCCTGAAAAAACCTAAAACAGTATAATATTTTGGGTATTCAATTCATATTATCATGATTAGTATACCAGCGAACAAATTCTACCTCAAGGCTTTGGATAACTGAAACCTCGGAACCCTATACTATTGCTCTGATTTGCATACCATCCAGGCGTAGAGACAGGTAAGTACATGGACTTTTTTATGCTATTTAATTGAAGTTATGCGGCATGCTAAGATTTCAAACTCTCAGAGCAAGTTCACTGGTGTTGGGAAAAAGTGGTAGAAATTTTGAAAATTTAACCATGCAAAAACGTTTTCAAGATCTTTGGGCGTTGTATTTTTGTACAGCACTGTTTCTATTTATGGGGCGAAGCTGGGGGCAGTTTGGTGGGTTAATATCTTTCTCAACGAAATCTACATCGTTATTTATTTTGTAAAGAAACTCGCCGACTTCAATTCGCAGGAGCATATTGCCTGCCACACAAGCACTTTCTGGGCAAATTTTTCCACCTCAATCGACTTCTTGTGGTCACTCACATTTTCGCCAATAGCTGTAGTGTAGAATTGTGGTCCCGGAAGAGCACTGGAATCATCTTTTGCATAAGTTTCATCGTCCATGAGAATGCAAGCATCTGACTTCTGCAAAATACGATGATACAGCTTCCGGGCTCTGGGTTTGGCTCGTGATTTTTGTTCCGCCGTTTGTTTGGACACTTTCTGCTTGTTGTATGTCTTCAGGTTGTTCCGCTTCTTGATCCGCTGTACCATTTCGATCGATGTCCCAGCTATTTTCGCCAAATCCCGTATTACCTCGATTCGATTTTCTGCCTCTTCTTGCCTGGCAAATCATCGAACGTATAGTGATCTCCGAACTTGTGGATGATGGATTTTACGCTCGCCGGATGAATGCCGAAACGTTTCGTCACTTCATTCATAGAGATGCCCTTCTTTCGCATCCAAGTGTCCAACAC
The DNA here is from genome assembly GCF_029784155.1 of Uranotaenia lowii. Lineage (NCBI taxonomy): Eukaryota > Metazoa > Arthropoda > Insecta > Diptera > Culicidae > Uranotaenia > Uranotaenia lowii. Next base: position 311,588,693 of record NC_073692.1, on the reverse strand, counting down.
ACGAATTTTAACTTCTTTTTTAATTCGCGACATTTTGGGAGAAACGATTGTTTCAAACGTAAACAAAGCGCTGGTTCACTCTTGACAGATCAAGATGCTACATACAGGTGAGCACAGTTGTGCGCGTTCCCACGTAAGTAAGTAGAAGGCTTACCCACGTAAGTAGTGGAAGGCTCAAATATCTTTATAGTTAATTTTCGATACACTCCTTAGTTAGAATTTGACTGAGTGTATAACTGTTTTTGCTTCGTTTCAAACTAATTGTCGTTCTCTAAAAAATTGTTCCTAGACTTCAAGCGAAGATAACGTCACTTCAATCTATATGAACAGCTTTTCTTATTTTACTCTGTTCGAGAAGAAAATCATTCTTTGAATGTTCAATTGGGATTCTATTCGCTCATAAAACTAGTGAACCTATAGACACTATAATTTCATATAGTCTGGCAAAGAAAATGACGGGAGCCAATCGAATTGTCATTCGCGGGAGCCAATCGAGCAAACTTTCTAAATATTGGTAAATCATGGTTGAAGTATTGTGATTCCCTTAGCTTTTTTGGCTTTTTAGAAACATTAACTAAAAGTTATTTAGCAGAAATTTCACTATTTTTTCACCTATAGATCATATATTTTCAAAAGCGATATCGCGTTGAAGTGAAAAACATAGCATATAATTTAAGAATCTGAGAAACTATTTTTAATTTTGCAACTGGAGAGAGCTATGAAGAGCTTGAACATTATCATAGAATGCTCGATTGGCTCCGCGCAAATGACAGTTCAATTGGCTCCCGTCATTCTCTTTGCCAGACTATATGAAATTATAGTGTCTATAAGTGAACCTTCACGTAAGAAAAGCGACGCACACAGGAAAAAATGCACCTCATAAGCGATCAAAGTTATTTGCGGATAAACGGTAAACGGTAGACATTTGATGTCTTCGCAACATTTTTATATTTTCGGATGGTCTATCAAATTCTTAAAAGAAAAAAAAAGATTTACAAACTTGGTATATTTGAAAAAGTTGTTCAAATTGTTGGAACACACTTTTTGTGGAACATGTCAAATACATATTTCAACTAAGAAAGGAGATATATTACAAAATATCCAAAATAATGCCTTTCTAGTAAGTTTTAACCTTAAGAGCAAGTTCACTGGTGTTGGGAAAAAGTGGTAGAAATTTTGACATTTTGAAAATTTCACCATGCAAAAATGTTTTCAAGATCTCTGGGCGTTGTATATTTTTACAGCACTGTTTCTATTTCAGCCGTATGTGATAGAAATCGAGCTACTTTTGCATCACAGCATGCAAAAATACAACACGTGTTGTAGAAAAACTTGAAGGCCACAGATCTTGAAAATGTTTTTGTATGGCAAAATTTTCAAAATGTGCAAAAAGTGACAAAATTTCTACCACTTTTTCCAGTGAACTTGCTCTAAGAGTTCGGCCGAGTTCGTATAATTTATTGAGTTGTTCATCAAGTTATTGGCTTTCCATTGATTTGTAAATTTAACATTAGTTTTGAATAGATTTTGTGCAAACTAGCAATCAATTATTATATTTGACATGATCCATGCGCCAACATCACTGTTACGAGAAAAATGCGTTCAAAGTTTGACAGCTCCATAAGCTCGCAGCAAAAAAAATATTTTGTTTTCTATATTTCTCGAAAACCTAATATCCTTCAGTTAACGTTGTACACTCAAAATGTAGAGCTTCGAATGTACTTTATCACTCAGCTGATAACTCCGTTTGTTTACATTTGGCGCATTCGACCTATTCAAAATTCACTACAATTTTTTTTTTATTTCTAGAATTTGATAGATCATCAGAAAATATAAAAATGTTGCGATGGCATCAAATGTCTACCGTTTACCGTGTGTCCGCAAATAATTTTGATCGCTTATTAGGTATATTTACTCCTGTGTGCGACGTCTGGAACACAAAATTCCAATCGATACAAAAGAACTATCAAAATCGATTCCAATCGATCCGAGCTTTTGTCGAATAGAGCTTTTAACTTTTAAATTGGAAACTCAACCAAGGAAAGTATTGTGATTGCTGTTGTAAGTCGAAGAAATAATTTTAAAGCTCGTCATATGAATTTATGATTAGGACGATTAGGATGATTAGGACATTTTTTATCACTGCTTTGGTGTATCGTGTTAGTAGTTGGAAAACTATCTGATTGTTAACTAAATTCAAGTCATTCATACCGTTTATCGCGATTTAACGGGCATCAAATTCAATGTTGTTTTGTTGGATTCACTGAGCGTTCACTTTAGAGCTTGAACATTGAGCCAGACAGTGCTGAGGATTATTTTGTCCAAGCTTTCCGCGATGTTGCCACATATTTTATTTTAAGAGGGATCAGACGTCGCTTCTCTAATATGCAGGTTCACTAATAAAAACAAGCTTATCAAAATTGATATCAACAGTGCGAATACGAACAACACGATTGCTTCGATAATTTTGTGTTATTTGACGTTGACCAAGGTGTGTAGATAAAGGAGGTGTTATCGAATATCGAATTCCCGATTCAGCCATTTTGGCTATTTAGGCTTTTTTATCCACACGGATAAAAAGCTCTACAGGTTGTTATCGAAATTCGTACACTCAGAAAAATACTATTATGTATGCCATAAGATTCTCTTATGAAGTGGCGCCATAAGAAAAATTAATAAAATTTATAAGATTGTCTTATGACGCGAATGAATTCTGAAGATGAACGCCTACTTCAATGAGAGGTTGTTGCTTTTCATAAGAGATTCTTATGGAAACAGTAAATCACTTTCTAATAAGAAAAATTCTCGATATTTCATGCTGAAAACATTCACTTTATTGTTTGCCAAATTCGTTTAAAATTAAATCCTGCATTGTCACCATCAGCAGCGCATCAACAGACGGCTCCATCAAGGTTTTTTTTATGCCGCATCTTAATCTTCGACCTTTCGTTTTTTGCCGATCAGCTTGCTGAAAAGTAAACAAATAATGTATTTTAGTTTCACACCAAAACGTTCACACCAAAAACATCAAATCGAACTTACCATTCCGGAGATAACAATAACATTTAACATTGAAGGAAAACTATAATAACTATGAACTGGCGATTGCTTAGTACTGTTAGATGAAAAAAAAAAACTGATGCTATGAATGAATGTGTTCATCATTTTTTTCACAATGCCGTTTCTTCTATTTTTCATAAGAACATCGTATGAAAGTTGAAAGAATTTCATAAGACTCTTATGAAAAATTAGTTTGGACGCAAAAAAGTGGTTCATAAGATGTATCTTATGAAATTTATAATAAGATTTCCTCTGAGTGTATGGTTGGCTCTTCTATGTCACTGATTTTTGGTTGAACCCATAATATTGCTAAATCTACATCGATGACTACGTATAAACTAGCGTTGCTGTGAAGTTGTTTTGGCTATCGAGGATTTCTCATCTGCTCATCGCTAATATGGTGAACATATGGCGGACTTGGCTATTTTATTCAGGTCAACTTAAAGATTCTAAATGTTAGTTTTTGATGTTACAAAAACAGAAGATCGTGGAAGTTATTTTTTTGGAGGATACACATCGGAAAGCGAAAATGTAAGTTCAATTTGTTGTGTGAGTTGATTTGTTCTACTAACAGTTGTTTTCAGTTTCAGATTCATCCGCTGGGACATATATGTTGAAGCGCGCATACTTTGATCCCGGTAGGCCGAAGCAAAGGGAAAAAAACAAAATCCCCCAAAATGTTTCCAAATCAATTTTACCATGTAAGTAATTCGATATTTTTTGAATATTTATTATGTTCTCTTGGTTAAAAAAAAAACCGATTTATAATTTTACAATTTACGTTTTCCACGCAAATCTCAAAAAATATCCTTCTGGAAACGGCGGAGCAGCAGCATCTTTCGCATTAAGAAATATGCCACTAATGTGATATATGATAAGATTATTAAAAATAAAAAGGAAAAACAATGCATTTAACTGCTCAAATTAATTTTTATTTATATTTGTATATACAATTTCCGACGTTCACGGGGATCAGCATTACGTTCAAACAGCGAATGATTGACTTAAAATTCTTGTTGGGTTCTCGAAGCTGATCCGATCGCTAGATCAGCCATTTATTCATTTGTGGTAACGTATAATCAGATTGTTGGCTTGATTGTTTTTTCGGGTCAGAACCAAACAATCATATTTATGGTCCTGTAGACGTGTAATATAACTGATAAATCCAGATATTTTTCTCCGTGTATATACAACTCATTTTTTTTTTTTTTTTTGTAAATTCTTTATTTGAAACGGCCCATACCTTTAGGCTTTAAGGAGCCAAACTCGTTTTGTTTGATAACAATGGTGTGCTTATATCTAGTTCACTTTTAAAGAAAAAAGAAGATAGATAGGGAAATATGAAAATAAGAAGAAATTATAGACGAAGATCAATAGCTTTTAGGAAAAGATATATTTCGAACATGTAGTCCAAGTCTCTCACACCCAGCACATCTCTCACTGGAACATAGGGTGGTTTTCCTCGGGCCCGAAGGGAGTCTATCAAATTCGTTCTAGCGACAAGATGGACCTCGCACGACCAGACAATATGCTCGATGTCGTGGTAACCTTGGCCGCAACTACACAAATTGCTGCTAGCAATATTCAAACGATAGAGTACCGCGTCTAAGGAATAATGATTGGACATGAGACGGGAAAATATACGAATAAAATCTCGACTCAGGTCCAATCTATTAAACCAGGGTTTGAGGCTTACCTTTGGGATAATCGAGTGGAGCCATCGACCCAACTCATCCTCGTCCCATTTGCGCTGCCAGTTGACAAGAGAGTTCCTTCGAACAATGAAGTAAAATTCGTTGAAGACGATTTCACGGTGATATGTGTCGCCTTCCATCGCCCCCACCTTTGCCAGAGAGTCCGCCCTCTCATTACCCAATATCGAGCAATGTGAGGGGACCCAAACGAAGGTGATGGCAAAGCAACGTCTTGATAAAGCACTCAGAGTCTCCCGTATCTTCCCGAGGAAATACGGTGAGTGCTTTCCTGGTCTTATTGAACGGATTGCTTCAACAGAACTGAGGCTGTCCGTTATAATATAGTAGTGTCCTACTGGCCTTGAAACGACGCTGTCCAACGCCCAGTAAATGGCTCCTAATCTGCGATGTATACCGAGCATGGTGGATGGAGGTTATATGAGGCAGTAGCTATTTCGTTAAAAACTCCAAATCCCGTTGATTCCTCTATAAGCGACCCATCTGTAAAGTACATTTTGTCAGCATCGACGTGTCTATATTTAGCATCGAAAATTCTTGGAATCAGAAGTGGACGATGCGAATCAGGGATTCCACGAATTTCTTGCTGCATAGACAAATCAAACTGGACAGAAGAGTTTCCGTAGTCTGGGATGTAAACACGAGTTGGAGAATATGAAGAAGGATTAACCTGCATGGACATGAAGACATGGTATATAGACATAAATCTGGTTTGAAGATTTTGCTCAAGAAGCCTTTCAAAATTTGCGGTCACCAATGGGTTCATGACCTCACACCTGATGAGGAACCGGAGTGATAACAAATTGAATCGATCTTTTAGTGGGAGTATGCCTGCCAAAACTTCAAGACTCATATTATGCGTAGAAGGCATACAGCCCAAAGCGATGCGGAGACAACGATATTGGATACGCTCGAGTTTGATGAGATGAGTTTTAGCAGCTGACTGGAAACAGAAGCTACCATATTCCATAACTGAGAGAATTGTTGTTCGATACAATTTTAAAAGATCTTCTGGGTGAGCTCCCCACCAAGTGCCAGTGATTGATCGGAGAAAATTGATTCTTTGTTGGCATTTTCCTTTCAGATACTCAATATGGGCTCTCCAGGTACATTTGGAATCAAACCAAACCCCAAGATACTTAAAACACCTCGAATGAGTGATCGTTCTGCCTAGGAGATGAAGCTTAGGTTGAGCAGGTCTACGTTTCTTAGAGAAAACAACCATCTCCGTTTTCTGTGGAGAAAACTCAATCCCAAGCCCCAAAGCCCAGGTTGACAATCTGTCTAAAGTATCTTGTAAAGGTCTGTGCAGATGAGACTCAGTAGATCCTGTGACAGACACTACGCCCTCATCTGCAAGTTGTCTTAGTGTGCAACCTTCGGAGATACAACTGTCGATGTCACTTACGTAAAAGTTGTACAAAAGAGGACTCAAACATGAACCTTGCGGGAGGCCCATGTAAGAGGTCCTTCTAATTGAAATATCTCCGTGAGCAAAGTTCAGATGTTTCTCACTAAGCAAGCTGTATAAGATGTTGTTCAATAGGGGAGGCAGACCCCGGGAGTGCAACTTGTCAGACAAAACCTCTATTGAGACTGCATCAAAAGCTCCCTTTATGTCTAAAAACACTGAAGCCATTTGCTCACGTTTTGCGTACGCCATTTGTATCTCTGAAGACAGCAAAGCAAGCCAATCGTTTGTCCCTTTGCCCCTTCGAAACCCAAATTGAGTATCTGAAAGGAGACCATTTGTTTCCACCCATTTATCCAATCGGAACAAAATCATTTTCTCCATCAATTTCCGAATGCAAGACAACATCGCTATTGGACGGTACGAATTAAAATCGGAAGCTGGTTTCCCAGGCTTTTGGATGGCAATAACTCTCACTTGTCTCCAATCTTCGGGAACAATGTTATGCTCCAAGAATTGATTAAATAAATTCAACAAGCGAAATTTGGCGGCATCCGGAAGGTTTTTCAACAAGTTAAATTTGATTTTATCAACTCCCGGAGCTGAATTGTTACAAGAGAGGAGAGCAAGTGAGAGTTCCATCATTGAAAAGCTGGAATCCAGATCGCATCTGTTCGGAGACACACTTCGGATGATTTTTTGCACTGGTGTGGAATCTGGACAGATTTTCCGTGCGAAATTGAAAATCCATTTATGCGAATGTTCTTCACTTTCGTTCGTGTGAGAACGATTACGCATGCTGCGTGCCACATTCCACAAAGTGCTTAAGGATGTTTCCCGCGACAAACCTCCCACAAAATTACGCCAATGCGCACGTTTTTTTCCCTTGATCAAGTTTTTAAATTGCTGCTCAAGAGAAAAATACGCGTTGAAGTTATCCAGGGTTCCGTGTTTCCGAAAAACTTTAAAAGCGTTCGATTTGTCCACGTAAAGTTTAGTACACTGACTGTCCCACCATGGATTGGGAGGCCTTCGGCGAACAGATGGATCTGGGATGGGTTTCGTTTGAGATTTAACTGCGCTATCATGGATCAAGCAAGCAAGGAAGGTATATTCCTCCAACGGAGGTAACACTTCCACAGAATGGATGGCTGAAACAATTGCGTCCGAGTACTTTTTCCAGTCGATGTGTCTTGTGAGGTCATATACCATATTTGTTGAATTTGAAGCGTTCACCCCATTGGTGATTGTAATTTTGATAGGCAGGTGATCACTACCATTGGGATCAGGGATTACCTTCCACTGGCAATCCAATGATAGTGAGTTTGAGCAGAGTGAGAGGTCAATTGCACTTTGTCTAGCAGGAGGTTTAGGTACCCGTGTTTTATCACCCGTGTGCAAAACTGTTAAATTGAAACTGTCGCAAATGTCATAGATAAGAGTAGAACGACTATCGTCAGTTTGCTCCCCCCAGACAGTCCCATGTGAATTAAAGTCACCCAGGATCAACCTTGGTTCAGGTAGCACTGAGCACAGGTCCTCTAGGGGGCTTTGGTTCACTGCAACTCTCTGAGGCCAGTACAAACTGACAACACATAAGTCCTTACCCCTTATAGTTGTATGACAAGCAACAGCTTCAATTCCTCCTGACAAAGGGAGGTGGATTCTATAGAAAGAGTGGCGCTTATTGATCCCTAAAAGCACCCCTCCATAAGAATCATTGCGATCCAAACGAATGATGTTAAAATCGTGGAATGAGATGTTTGATTGAGAAGAAAGCCATGTTTCAGAAAGGGCAAAAATATCGCAACTAGTTTCATGAAGAAGAAATTGAACGGATCCAGTTTAGGGATTAGGCTACGACAACTCCACTGTAACACAGTGATATCTCCGACCTCTCGGCTTAAATTAGCCATCGAGAGAGATAAACACTGAAAGAAGGGGCCAAGTTTGCATCAATTGCTTCAAAAATGTCTTTACTACAGGAAGCATAGAGGTAACAATACTCCTGATCGATTCCGAGACGTTGAAAAAAGTAAAGACCCCATTTAAAATGTCGGACAATTTAAAAATTCCTGATTGTGAAGTTGATTCTGGCGAAACAACTTTAGGAACGAAAGACTTAGCAGTTTCCGCAATGTGTGGTGTATTCTGAGATGTCATATTCATACGGAATCCAGGAGGGACTTGTTTTTCTTTCACTATAGGTGTCGGTTTTTGCTTAATACCAATTGAGGGACTAAATGTCGGGATTTTCGCTGGAATTTTGGGGGTCTTCGGTGCTGGTTTTGAGCGTTTTCGCGAGTTGGCTACAAAGATGACCGGGTGTTCTTCGTCGGTAGAATCTGATTCTACATTGTCTACAACTGACAGCGCAGTAAAAATGTTACTTGAATGAGGTTGGATCGGAGGCGCCGCGCTCTTCAAAATGGCGGCATAAGACCGTTTTGAGCGTTCCTTCATAGAGCGCTTTTGGCTATCCCAGCGACTCTTATATGCCTCGCACGAGGAGATTTCATGAGGTGAGCCCCCGCAATAGACACATTTCTGCTCTATTGCTGAGCAATATACAACTCATGAAGTATGTTTACCAACAAACCACAGAAAAGCTGAGCAAAAAATCTTATGTTTGTAAACAAACTCATTGAGAGCCCCGCTCACTCCTCGCCTACTTACTGTGAAAGTCGGAGAACCTCGTGTTTCAAAAAACCTTGTCGTTGACGTTGTTGAATACTCAAATCATTAACCCCCATATGGAGGGTGTACAAGACCTTTCAGACACCTGTTATGATTACTCCCCTCAGAAGGGAGCAGCACTGCGCGTATAGAAAGGATTTTCGATAAGCTACATGGGTGTGCATAAAGTCTTAACTTAAAATGAATTTCCAATTTTTACCATTTTCGTCAGACATCGAAATAATTTTTATGGAAATTTGAGACTTTTCTCACAAATTCTTAATTGAACTACACCGATCAGCCGATATTTATACCTTTTCGTAAGAAAGGTAAAAAGATATTTTGATCCCTATTGGTTTCTTTGTATGCTGATTTCTGGGCTTTCGGAGTGCAAAACAAGGAAAATTTAAAATAAAAATAAATATCTCACATATATGTAGGTTTTTATTGCAAATTTAAGCAAACAAACTGGATTGTTCATCAAGTTTGGTCTGAACCAAGGGGGGTATATACACACTATTAATTTTTTGGTGTAAATTTATGTCAAATTGGATGCACAAAACAGAAGCATCACGTTTGACATAAAATTACACTAGAGAAGACAGAAACGCTTGAAGCCATAAATTATCGAAGACATAAAATAACATCGACAAGGATGTAATTTTACGTCAAACTGGATGCACATAAATGAATTATCGCATTTCACATAAAATTACATTGCCTTTGACATAGTCCAATAAGGACTAAATTCAGGGATTTTTTTCAGGAAATATTAACATTTTTTCAGAATGTATACTGTGACTCCAGTTTATTTCATATTTATCAAATCTCTGACGGGTCTTTATTAATCTATACCTCAAGAGGACCACCATCCGACACCGAGCGGAACTCGTAAAAATTTATCGAACAGCGGCCAATACTGTCCGACGTTGCCTGCAATAGAGATTATTAGTTATCGAATGGTTGAAGTAGTTTATATAAAAACTCACACCGCTACATCGGTTCCTCCTGATATGTTGTCGGATGGATAGAATTCATCTAGTTGATTTAGCCGCTGCTGCGGGTCGGGAAGTTTGCATACAGTTCCGTTTTTGGGCTCTGGGTGCTGCTTCATTAGATCCATCTTCGCTGCTCACTTTGGTCGACTGGAGCCGATCGGTACGACGCTCACCGGATTTCCTTCAGTAACTGCTGAAATTGCTCCAGAACAAAACAAAGAACAGAACCTAATCGAACTAAAACAAAACAGCATGAAAAAACAAAACCGTCGATAATTGACGTTTCTCTTCGCCAAGGAGTCACAATTTAATTTTACGATATGCGCAATTGAAAATTATTGGACGACACGTAATTTTATTCGAGTCATAACATAAAAATACATCCATTATGGAATAAATTTAGATCTTCGAGCTTAATGTTCGTTCAAAAGTGTAAATTTTGGTAGTATGTGTAGTTTAGATAAAAAATGATGTAAAATTAGATCTGATCTGAATTAGATAAAGAAAACTATTAGGTGTCGAAGCGTTTCTGTCTCGTTTAATTTTAGAAAATTTTTGGTGTGTAGTATTTTAAAGACCTTGGTCTGAACCAAGTGTTAGTTTTTGATCAAGTTTGAATTTGTTTTACGGGAATCAACTTCCGCGATAACTTCCGGATCATCTTCCGGAATAATTTCTGGATCAACTACCGGATCAAGTGTTCGTACAACTCCAGGCACAACTCCAGGAACAACTCCCGGAATAATCTGCGGCAGAATTTCTGGGTCAAATTTCGTATCAACTTTCGGAAATTTTTCAGGCACGACTCCTGGTACAACTCCAGGAACAACACCTGGAACGATCTCCGGAACAATTCCCGGAACGACCTCTGGAACAATTTCTGGGTCAAATTTTGGTACAACTTCCGGAAAAATTCCAGGAACAACTTCTGGCATAACTCCCAAAACTACTTCCGAAACAACTTCTGGAACAATTTTTTGAAAAACTTCCGGAACAACTTTAGGAACAATTCCCGGAATAACTCCTGGAACAACACCCGGAACAATTTCTGGATCAAATTTTGCAACAATTTCCAGAAAAATTCCAGGAACAACTCCTGGTACAACTCCAAGAACTACTTTTCGATTTTTCGGAAAAACTCCTGGAACAACTTCAGGAACAATTCCCGGAACGATGTCCGTAAGTATTTCTGGGTCAAATTTTGGAATAACTTCCGGAACAATTCCAGGAACAACTTGTGGCTTAGCTCCCAGAACTACTTCCGGAACACTTTTTGGAAAAACTTCCGGAACAACATGCTGAATGTCATCTTTGACGACATTTTCAGATTCCGGAACGGGACGGACCAGCTTTCGAAAGGCTCGATATTTCCAAAACAAACAAACGCTCAGTACTACTAGCACGATCAATCCAAAGCTAGCCCAGTAAGCATAGGGCGTCCAGAATGTGACACAGAACTGATCCGATGAATCAGACAAATCCGTAAAATTTGTGACCATTTTGTCGAACCATTTGCCAAACTGGTCAAAGAGGTCTGATTTGGACCAAGATGCACCCGGCAGTCGTTGAATTAACCAGACAGATTCCATTTGATAGAGACGACTTTGTGCGCAGGAAAATGCTAACATCAAACGAGAGGAGGGTAGCGAGAGGATCTTCACATTGATGATTGTCGTGTTGCCCTTACGGCTCGATCGTGCAGGCATGTTTTTCGTTTTCCGAATCAGTTCAAATGGTAGGAAACAATTCTTACCGGTTTCGTTATTGTAAGCGAGCCGAATTGAATAATTGGAAACATATTTTTCGACCGGTAGCGGATTCTGAAACAACCAGTCGAAGCGAATGTTAGAAAAGTACAAAACTTCCGAGTTGGATCCTTCGAATTGACGTATAAGTATATCCTGAGCGGGTGCAAGGTTGAAAACTGGACAGCGACCAGGTTGAAGCACCCCGACGGTAGCCCTAAGAATGGTAACCTCCAGAAGCAGAAGCAGTAGCTTTCTTTCGAACATTTTGCTTTCTCGATCGAGGCCCTATAGTGAACTGAAGTCGGCGTTGTTCAAAATTTTGTTGTCTTCATTTGAGGTTTTTTTTTTATCAAATTATCAGGTGCAATTTTATTGGAATCGACTGATACAACATGCAGTTAAATGCAATCAATTGCATCCCGCTGATGGTACCGATAAATATACAAGGAAAATAGATGTAGATACGTACAATCAGATGAAGTTCCATTTGATCAGTTAAATTAAGCATCGATTTTGTTAGCTTAAAACTTCACAAATGGATTGTATTATATAAAGCTAACTTGAACATGTTACATGATGAAAACGTCATAAAAAATTGAGATTACCTACTGGTCTTAACAAAAGTTTGATCACTGACTACACTGACTGGACAGGACACTCGATTTCTACTTTTGGTTCTGCGAAATAGCTGTCGTTACCAGAAGTTAATCGGGCTGCTATCCGTAAGTTGATATTCCGACGCTTGGTTCGGTAAAATGATGCAGGATATCTGCGGTTTCAGAGTGTTCCTGTTGTGCGCATAAGACTGAGTCGATATGAGGTCATTTTTTAACTTCCCAGGGGCTGGGGTCTTAAAATCTTCGTTGTTGTTCAAAATTACAACGATTTTTTTCATTATTATAAACAAGCGCTAACATCTTGAATTTAATGTTTCTGTGAGGAAAATTTTATATTTAAAAAAAAAATCGACATGATTTTCTTTTCTTCTGTGGAACCGAGCCTTCTAACGTTTCTTGAGCCGAAGTATGAATTGTGCTATGGAAGTTTTTTGCTGAACAATTTTGTTAAAAAATGTTTTTATGTATGGGGAAACTCCATCCCATTTTATTGTTTTTTTTTTTTTCGAAAAATGCAGCAATTGGCCGTCTTTTACAGATTCTGAAAGCAGGTATTTTAAAATTTTTTTGCTCCAAAAATTAGAACAATACTTGATCTCTTACATGAAAAAGAATTATTTTCGTATTGGCTTAGCTTAGTTTGTTTGACTACTCATATCATTAAGCCTGAAAAGCTTTAATTAGTACTCAAAAATACCACCACTGAAACCATCATTTTCTTATAGTTTTAATAAAAATATAATGTTATATTGTATCAATTAATTCAATACATTTTGAATTTCATGATTGCTGGCGTGGCTAAGTAGAACGAGTTCCACATCGCCAATGGTTGCTACTCCGTGATTAATCGAGGCCAACAATTTTGTACGAGGGCCAAAATAATGCAACTTGGGATTAGCAACTCATTCTCAATGCACAAAACTCATGCTCTCCAGTTAAAAAAAATTATCAATAATGGCGCCGGCCACGTCCTAGTAGTCAAAGAAGGATGAAGGAAGGATTGTTAGTAAGTACTTTTTAGGATCTTTGCTACATCTACAAGTCTAAAACCATAGCATTATTATAGATGATTTATAAAGACAAAATCAATCGTTTGAGTATCACGGTGTATTTATAGAAGACTAGCTGACCCGGTGTGCTTTACTACACCTTCCAAAAACTATTGAAATATGTGGTACCTAGCTATTTAACTTTTCATTGAGTTGCACAAAATTTTCAATTCAATTTCATAATTATTAAAATGTCTTTTCATAATGAAATTGCAACTTTTTTTATTTTGCAAACTTAAAAAAAAATTAACCGTGTTTTAATTTATTTTATGACTCAGAATTTATTTGCTTCTTAAGACTATAACTTAATCTTCGCTGTACCTTTTTAATGTGGAGAGAGTCCAAACTATCCTAGAAACATTCTTTGAAAAAATAACATCGCATTATTTTACCTATTCGTTCTCGAATTTTTATACAAATTGTGAGAGTGAGCCCATCCTCTATTCCTTTACCTCTAATGGAAGAAAGGGGGGGGGGGGGGTCCCAACATCAGAAAAAACACTTCTAGTATACAAATACGATCACATGTCTTATATGACTCCATGCTTGATAAATTCGCGAGTTATTCAATAGAATGAGAGGCCCTCTCCCCACTCTGGCAAGAGAAGGCAGTCTCAAACCACCGAAGAAATATTTCCCGTGCACAAATATGCTCCCATGCAAATTTGGTTCCATTTTCTCGATTAGTTATCTTTAAAAAATTGTATGAGTGACTCTCTTTCCTCTTTCTCTTTCTTATCGTTTCACTAATTGGAGGAAGGGGTGCTAAACCACCGGAAAAAAAAACATTTCTTGTGCTCGATGCAAAATTTGGTTTCGTTTGCTTTATTAGTTGTCGAGTTATACTTTAAAATTAGTATCGAAGCACCTTTTTCTACCTGGAAGGAGGGGATCAAGATCAAACATTACGTGTATTCAAATGCCCAACGCCCAATTCTGTTCCATTTGCTCGATTGTATGATTGTTCTCGTGTCATATTGGTTCCATTTGTTACATAAGTTCTTGGTTTATGCAAAACAATCGTATGTGAGCTGCCGTCTTCTCTAACTGTATCCCAAATTGAAGGAGGCAGAAGTCTGAAATAAGCAAATAATCATTTTACGTATCCAAATGCTCTCCCATGCCAAAGTTGCTTCCATTTGCTCGATTAGTTCTCGAGTTATGCGATAAATTGTAAAGGAGCCCCCCTCTGTCCTTCCCATCACGCAACTGGAAGGAGGCAGTAGTTACAAATATGCACAGAAACATTCCTTGTGCTCAAAAACCCTTCCAAGCCAAGTTTCGTTGCTTTTGCTAAGTGCGCGAATTAAGTAAAAAATTGTATGTGAGTACCCTCCTCCCTTAAGGTTATCCGAATGGAAGAACTAAGGGTTCTCAAAATATCATAGAAACATTTCTCGTAATTAAATACCTTCCCACACCAAACATGGTTCCATTTTCTTGATTTGTTTTCCAATAATGATGAAAAATGTAAAGGAGCCCCCTCCCCACTTTCTATCTCCTCACTGGAAGGAGGGAGGAGTACCAAATATTCATAGAACTATTCATAGTACCCAAAAACCCTTCCAAGCCAAACTTGGTACCATTTGATGAATAGCTTTCAAGTTATGCAATATAAAAGGTATGAAAGCCCTCATCCTTCCTTCCTTTATCTCCATTGGAAGGAGGAAGGGGTCTGAAATAATAATAGAACTACTTCTTGTATTCCGCTACCCTCACATGTCAAATTTCGTTCCATTAGCTTGATTAGTCCTCCAGTTATGTAAAAAATTGTAAGATAGACCTCTCCTCCCTTCCCATCTCTCCACTGGAAGGAGGGAGTGGTACAAAATATTCTTTGAAACATTCCTCGTACCCAAGTACCCACCCATACCAAGTTTGGTTTGATTTGCTTGATCAGTTCTCGAGTTATGAAGACTTATTACTTCTATATGAGAACCCCCTCCCTCCTTTCAAGAAAAGGGAGGGTCTCAAACTATTATTATATATAGATAACCAATGTAACCTTTCACAAGAAAATTAAAATTATGAACTAAAGTTTATTTTTTTCTTTATATTCAAGTTTGAAAAACCTTTTTTCCAAAACTGATTTTTAAATTTGATTTTAAATTTTTTTTATTCAAAGAACCTTCAATTTTTTTTATTAGTGTGCAAGATTTGAAAAACTTCCATCCCAAGTAACACAGATTATGCCAACTAGCATTAGGAAGTTTTATTATGGTTTAATTATGGCATTTTTTTGTGCAGCTCGTTTTATGACGGTTTTATTATGGTCATGCAGAATGCTTATATTTTTTTTCGACCATATGTTTTCAGATGGTTTTGAAAACGCTAATAAAACTTTTATTAAACATACTGTTTTAGTTATTTTGAAAAAGTTATAAATGCCTTTTTAAAACTATAATAAAACACAAACTTAGAAGTTTGCTCCAAGCTTTCATTTGCATGTTCTATAATAGCACTCAGTGCCTGATTATTAAACCGCCATAAAACTTAGTGACAGTTCTCGATCAAAATGTCAAAACAGGACACGCTCAGATTAGATAGCACATATTTGAATTGGAACTCCCATTTTTACACATTTTTGGTAAGTTATGCGTGTTGGTTTTGAGTTTAAATTAAAAAAATACATCTTTGAAAACTTGAAATCACCGAAAGTGGTATGAATATCTTTACAATATGAGTATTGAGTGTAAGGGCCCAAATAGTAGGAAAAAAATGCTTGACGCCATCATTAATTCAAGATGGCGGCTTCCGCTTTTATTTTCAAAGCTGTAAATTACTGAAAATATCGTGAAACCTTCACAATATGGTTATAAGGTGAAAGTAATAAACGAGTAGAAGTCGAATTTCGTTGCCCGTCGCCATCTTAAATCCAAGATGGCGGCTACCACTCAACTTAAAAATACTGTAAATGACTGAAAATCGCATAAAACCTATATTATAGTGGTATAAGTTAAAAGAAATCAACCGGTAGAAGTTGAATTACGCTATCTTACGCCATCTTGAAATCCAAGATGGCGGCTTCCGCTAAACTTTAAAATGTATTGATTGACTTAAAATGACATGAAACCCAAATTGGTAGTGGGCGGAAGGGCTTAACGAGTAGAAGTCAGCTTTCTATAAACTTAAAAAAAATGCTCTAAATCATTTAATATCGCATGAAACCTCCAAAATATGGGTATTTGTCAATTGGGATAAGCTATAAAAAGTTTATTTTTGCATTCTGACGCTATCTTGAAATCCAGGATGGTGGCTTCAGCTGAACTTAAAAATACTGTAAATGAATGAAAATAGCATGAAACTCCCAAATATATTGTATTGGGTGCTAAGACTAAATGATAGAAGTCAAATATCTCTTTTCGCGTTTCTCTGAAAATCTGTAAGTGACTGAAAATCCCACAAAAACCACCACAATACAGACCCCGTTCGTTTTTGGCAACATTCGATTTTGGCAACATCGAATTTGGCACATGTACCAAAATCAGACGGTTAACAGAAACAACATAACCTTATAGTTTTCGCTAGAATAAGACCAATACAATTTAGACATAATAACATGATAGGAATAAAAGAATTACATAAATTAGGCTTGCCAAATACTTTCAGAAAAAAGCGGGACATTTCAGGACAAAAAAACGGGACAAAGCCGAAAAAAGCGGGACATTTTAGAAACTCTTAAAAAAGCTTAATTGTATTGCCGAACTTAGACGTTTACCATCAGTCGAAGTTATTCATAGAAAGTATACTAGGGTCTTTGAAACGCGCATTGATTTTTCTTAGTTTAACTTACATGACTCTGATTTACACGGTTTTATGCCGGTTATTTTCCACGGTTCTCGCTAATTAACATGTTATTTGAGAGAGTTATTTATGTCCTACATGTAAACAGCTTAAACGTTAAAAACCTTTTTATGCAGTAACAAATATATTCCAAATTTGTTTTAAAAATTTGAAAGCTTTGAAAGCTTTGGAAGGTACTTAAACAATATTTTTTTCAAAGTTATATCATTGCATTGGTTGAACGTGCTCCAAAAACGCTTAACTGAATCAGAATCTTACTGTATCTTCAGGGATATTTTGTGTTGAACCAATGAATTTTATTGAAATTGAGGTTAAAGTTTGATTTTTTCCAGTTTTAATCAGTAAACTTTATAAAAGTTTTCCTTAAAAAAAAGCGGGACATTTTAAGGAAAAGCGGGACGGCGGGACATTCGACAAAAAAGCGGGACATGTCCCGCTTTTGCGGGACGGATGGCAACCCTAACATAAATGGCAAAAAAAATCAAAAACTATAAACAAAACAAGAAAAGTTCTAAATGCATTAGAAACATAATGAAAAAATAATGAAAGTGATTTAAAATTATCTAAATTGTTTTAAAATAGTAGTTTTAATGTAGTATTACGTGAAAAAAGTTGTGTTCAAGCGATTTTCATTGATTAACAGCATTTTGAATTCAGTGGAAGCTGCCATCTTGGAT
>NC_073692.1:311545441-311570441 GCF_029784155.1 Uranotaenia lowii | reverse complement strand
TACGACATCAATACCGGTCAGAAAATCCTTTCGTTGGTACCGAACATCTACAATCAGTACACTAAAAACCGGGCCACCTTCTGTCCCTCGGACGAGCTGATCCTCTCAGACGGAGTCCTGTGGGACGTCAACTCGGGCAAGGAAATCCACAAGTTCGACAAGCTGAACCAAACCATATCCGGCGTTTTCCACCCGAACGGTCTGGAGATCATTTCCAACACCGAAGTCTGGGATCTGCGGACATTCCACTTGCTGAGGACGGTTCCGGCCCTAGATCAGTGTCACGTGAAGTTCTCGCCGCAAAATGTGATCTACGGCATCTGTCCGGAGTCGGATTCGGAAACCCATTCGGACAACACCTACTTCGAGTCCAGCTTTCGGGTCATGGATAGTTACGATTATTCCAGCATATCGACGGTTGACGTTAAGCGAAACATCTACGATCTGGGAATCAACTTGTACGGCAGTCAGATTGCGATCGTGGAGAACCAGGGCGGGTACAATTCGGTCCAGGAATCGGTAGTGCGGATCTATAGCGTAGGACGGAAGAAAAATACCGAAGATGAAGCCGAAGAAGAGGAAGAGGACATGGAAAATTCGGAAGACAATACGATGTCGGAAACGGAGTCTGTCGGTAAGTGGGCGATTTTCCATTGGTTTTTTTTTTCATTTACCATCCATGGATGAGTGTGTTGGGATGTGTGTGTGCGTGTTTGTGTTTCCGGTGCTGGGGTCTTGCTTTGGGACTTCTTCCACGCTTTTTTTCATGAGCGAAGTTCTACGAATCTTTCTGGAAAAATGCCATTTGATAAGATTTTTTTTGGAAGTACTGAAAAAATCATCGATCTACTGACATTTCTTCAGCCATTTACTAATATTACTTGTGCTTTGTGTAACGTTGTTGAAAATCATAAGTTGAACCGCTTGATTTCCGGAGGACTTCCATTTGGTTGGTTGTTTATGTTGCTTGTTTTGGTTCCGACAGCTGAAACGCTCTACAACCGGTACATACATCATCGTATGATGGGAATCCCACCTGCCATTACTCCCATCCCTATGTTGCCGGAACAGTGATATTTCCAAATGTGATAATAGATTTATATTTACGGCCAAAATGACCAGGAAACACTTTTGTGCTGTGATATTCCAAGCGACAACTAGCTTTAGTATTAGTTAGTATTTATCAATGTAGAAGATTGTATTGTAATAAATTTTAGAAAAAGGTGCTTTTGCATGATAACGTAGCCCCTAAAAGGGCAGAGAAAAACGTAGTTTGTTTTCGTCTGTTGATACATAAAATTGGAACATTCTGTACTGTTCTATTACAAGATGGCTTCAGGCATGTTTTTTTCTCTATAAAATAAGATTACTTCGTGTGATTGAGTGCACAATTCATTGCATTAGCTTGTAGAATTTGTTGGGGAAATAGAGCATCCTTGTTGTAGAAATGCTGCATCCGGATGTAAATTGTGAAGCTTTTAAGTTTTAGCTTGCTTGAAATGTTAGCATAGATTCATCTTCGACAATATCATTGATTCATTTGTTCCCGTTGAAATTACTAGTAGATCATTATCTTTTTTCGGAATTATTGTCAAAAGTCTTGCTCCCCATTCTACTACCGTTATAAACGTTTATAATTAGTTGAAAAAGTAAAATTTGGCAATTATCTGCACTGTGAAAGTTTCCGTAAATCTGTTCTACCAATTTCGATCGCAAATATTCACAAATGGCATAAAAGACTCAAAATAAATACTATGTGTGGTCTGCGAAAATTACACATATCTTTAGTACTGAAAAACGATATGGTACGATTTCTGGAAAAGGTAGAAATGGTCCCTGAAGTTCATTTTTTACTGCTTAATTTCGACTCCAAAACGAAGTTCACTCAGGGAAAGTGTTTTTGACTCCATCAAACGTTTAAAACAAGGATCAACCGTTTGTAAACTTTGACGTGGCCGGCGTTTTTCATTCCATTTTTTTTTTTGTAAAAAACTGGTTCTCAAGATTGTTTAAGAGCTTCAGCACTGAACGTTGGTGTCAAAGCGTGTGCCAATGGGTTTAAAATCGCCATATCGAATCGCTGCAAAACCTTTTCGGAATCTCGAGAAATAGTCCACGTTTACCTCCTATGATATCTGAGATAATTACCAAACTGGCACCGCAAATAGATGCACTGATCGACCAAAATATACTAATGAACCGTCTCGTATTATGGAAATATGTCAATTGACTTTTTAGTCTATTTAAATCATATGACTACTTCGATTTCTCGATACCACATTCCTCCTTTACTTTAAAGACGATTTTTCCAACAAAAGAGAACAGTGTTAAATTTACGAAAGATCCTAGAAACCTTTCTCATTACTTCCATCGACGAAACTTGGTTGATTTTGGTCACGACAAACTCACTCGATTCTTTTTCTTATGACTTAACCTTTCTCTCCATTTACTACCAATGAAAAATATGCTTCTCTTTTGTTAGTAAAAGCAAATCCTTCTGATCACTTTTTCCAATTGCGACCTCGCCTTGTTTTTTCAATAACGAATTCTTGTTATTATTCACACTCACCTAAACGTTATTTTTCAATGATGAATTCTTCTAAAATTTTTCATGTATAAGGCACTTGACATTTTTATTCATGGTGAAGTCGCCTAATTTTTTAAAAGGCGAACCCACACTGGCTCTTCGTCAACCTTTTCTTTTAATAGCGAATTATATCTTAACCCGTGGCGAATCCACCTTTTTATTATTTTTTAATGGCAAACCCCCTCATCTTTTTTCAAGTGGCGAACCCGCCTCGTCTTTTTTCAAATGGCGAACCCGCCTCATCTTTTTTTTCAAATGGCGAACCCGCCTCATCTTTTTTTTTTTCAAATGGCGAACCCGCCTTATCTCATTCCATTGATGGCGAACCCGCCTAATCTTTTCAAGTGGCGAACCCGCCTTATCTTTTTTCAAATGGCGAACCCGCCTGATCACTTCATGTGGCGAACCCGCCTGATCCCTTTTCAATAATGGCGAACCCGCCTAATCATATTTTTCCAAGTGGCGAACCTGCCTTATCAATTTTGTCCAAAAATGGCGAACCCGTCTTATCACATTTTATTTTTGAATGGCGAACCCGCCTTATCATTTTTTTGAAGTGGCGATCCCACTTGATCATAGTTTTTTTCATAAAAGAAAATTTACTTCGTCATTATTTTCATTATGCAAACCAGTCCGATCGTTTCGAAATGAAAAGAAACCTCCACTTCCAATTTCTTCTTTCTCAGAACTTACCTGTTCTTTGCCATAGTGCAACTGTCCCCAAGATTCGTTTACCAGTGCCAGTTCAAGTAACCGGATGATGATAGAAAATCTTGGTTTGTATAGAACCATTCATTTAAAGTTGAGTATCTTTCCCTGCAACCGCCAAAACTTACTCCTCACTGGCACAGCGTGCTGGCAGGTACGTCAGTCCTCTGGTACTTTCCCTCTGCTGTACTTTCTGTAATCCACTCTGACAAAACACAAACTTAAATTCTTTTTAAGAACAGACTTATCTATCTAAAAAAAAAACTGGGTGGAAGATAAAAATGATCATAATCTTTTCATTATATTACACAGATAAAATAAGTATCGTCTGTTGACCAGTTGTTATAGTAGCTTAGCATTTCTTTCCAATGCAAACAAATAAAAACTTTCCGCGTATTCCTTTCACTATTCTGGAGTAATTTATAGTTACTTACAGTTTATCCTCGTCGCCAATATGATATCTGAGATAATTACCAAACTGGCACCGCAAATAGATGCACTGATCGACCAAAATATACTAATGAACCGTCTCGTATTATGGAAATATGTCAATTGACTTTTTAGTCTATTTAAATCATATGACTACTTCGATTTCTCGATACCACACCTCCTACTCCCTGAAGTCCATTTGGAATTTGATTTTGAGTCCTATCTCGAACTAAATTCTACCAGGTCATACTCGCGCAAGTGCGCCTCATGGCATATTTATTAACGGAACCACTTTCAGCAATACCTGTCCTGTTTGTATAAGAGATGAATAAACTTTTAGTTTAAAGATTCCGTTGGGAAGATTGACCTTGATGTTAAATTCCCGGAAAAAAAGTTTAAAGTTTCTATAATTCAACAACAAACGAACCTGTCCTGCTTGTGAGAAAAAACCGTAACAAAACTCGATTGAACGAGACTAAACCTTACGAAGGTCGTTATTATTGGATCTTACTTATCGCTTGATTACGAAGTTAGAAGGTCTAATATTTGTATTACGGGTTATAACACTTGATCTTTCCTCTAACGCCTCGAGAACCGACCCACAATGGGGAAAAAAGTGTACAAACCGCGAAGAAATTCAATATCTTTCGTGCTACATGACCCAAATCTATGAAAACATACTTTCCTTCTGTGAAAATTTCCGGAGAATCGATTGGACATAGTTTCAAACGCCGCACAAGCTTACGAACGGAGATATAGTGTCTTTTTAACCCCTAATTCCCCTATATTTTGTAAACATTCCAGAAAAACACTGATTCGAACCAGAGAATTTTGAACGAAAACAGACCTATCGTGTGTAATTTTTTCTGAGGAATCGAATGAAGGCTGTTTTGGCCACCGCACGCTTCAGAAAATGGAGTTATGGCTGTTTTTACCCTCAATTCCCCTATATTTTTCAATTATTTAAAAAAAAAACTTATTCGAACTTGAAAATTTTGAACTAAATGGGTTGTATCTTGTGTGCTTTTTTCCGAGAAATCGAATGAATGCTGTTTGAGCCCCACACGCTTTGGAAAATGGAGTTATGGCTGTTTTACCCTCAATTCCCCTCAATTTTTCAAATTGTTAAGAAAACGCATGTTCGGACTTGAAAATTTTGAATCTTTTGGGACGTATCTTGTGTATTTTTTTCCGAGGAATCCAATAAAGGCTATTTGAGCCACCGCACGCTTCGGAAAATGGAGTTATGGCTGATTTTACCCTTAATTCCTTTACATTTTTCAATGATTTTAGAAAAAAGCATGTTCGGACTTGAAAATTTTGAACCAAATGGAATAAATCCTATGTGATTCCGTGTGAATCCGTGCGGTGGCTCAAATAGGCTTCGTTGGATTCCTCGGAAAAAATCACATAGGATTCATTCCATTTGGTTCAAAATTTTCAAGTCCGAACATGCTTTTTTCTTAAATCATTGAAAAATGTAGGGGAATTGAGGGTAAAATCAGCCATAACTCCATTTTTCGAAGCGTGCGGTGGCTCAAACAGCCTTTATTGGATTCCTCGGAAAAAAATACACAAGATACGTCCCAAAAGATTCAAAATTTTCAAGTCCGAACATGCGTTTTCTTAACAATATGAAAAATTGAGGGGAATTGAGGGTAAAACAGCCATAACTCCATTTTCCAAAGCGTGCGGGGGCTCAAACAGCATTCATTCGATTTCTCGGAAAAAATCACACAAGATACAACCCATTTAGTTCAAAATTTTCAAGTTCGAATAAGTTTTTTTCTGAAATAATTGAAAAATATAGGGGAATTGAGGGTAAAAACAGCCATAACTCCATTTTCTAAAGCGTGCGGTGGCCAAAACAGCCTTTATTCGATTCCTCAGAAAAAATTACACACGATAGGTCTGTTTTCGTTCAAAATTCTCTGGTTCGAATCAGTGTTTTTCTGGAATGTTTACAAAATATAGGGGAATTAGGGGTTAAAAAGGCACTATATCTCCGTTCGTAAGCTTGTGCGGCGTTTGAAACTATGTCCAATCGATTCTCCGGAAATTTTCACAAAAGGAAAGTATGTTTTCATAGATTTGGGTCATGTAGCACGAAAGATATTGAATTTCTTCGCGGTTTGTACACTTTTTTCCCCATTGTGCGACCTCTTGCAGTCTGATCTCTCCTTGTATTGGACCCGGCTTTAACACACCAATCATTCGAGTTCTGAGTCTCCTCGTAAAGAATCTAAATTCACGCAAAAATCTATCATCTTGATGACTCAAGATCTGAAGAATCTAAATTTACGCAAAAATCTCTCATCTTGATGACTCAAGATCTGATCCATCCTCTGGCGATTCGAGATCCGATCTCTTCTCTTAATGACTCGAGGTTAACGCACACATACCGCTCCTCTATACGACTCAAGGCCTGAGCTCTCCTCTAACGACTTGAGATCTAACCTCTTAATGATTTAGAACACCAACCTCGGTTTTATGGCGAGTCCAGTCCGGACCTCATCACTTTCACCCATTCTTATGCCTATCGTGTGCCGATCAAGAGCAGCCTCTCCTGAACTCCTGGACGCGCTGTCTTAATACTTTACGTTACGAATCAGATGTTTTTCGACGGGCGTCATCCTAGATCGACTCGAGAGCAACTATACTTTTCCAAAAGAACCACACCGCAGGAGGTTGAGTCTTTTCTGCAGTTTTAACCTAGAGATCGGACGCACACTATTCTCGACAGTCCTCCGCGGATGCGGTCAACCTTCTCCGAACCTGGTCCGTCCGTCCTCTATACTGTTGATTGACAACCCTACGTTTTTAGTCCCGCAACTGTTCTTCTCGTCGTGTACCGATGTCGTCATTCGGAAGCCAGTTTCGACGGTCATCTGATGAACAACCATGTCCAACACGTTCGCCAATGCCAAATCGCTCCGGAATTCTTCGAAGGGTTCAAAATACATCGTCCAGTTCAAGTCTGTGTGTTCACGAAGAGCACTTACTTTGACAAGACGGGTTTCCCGTGACCTGCAGGGCTGCCATACCCTTGATTCTAAGACTCTTTTAACCCGGAGCTTAAGCTCGCTTGTGATCTGTCACTGCACCAGTACTTATCAATACCAGCTGCTACGTTAATCACCTAGCGGTGAAAGGCATCTCTTGTTCGCTTTTAATCTAACATGCGCATACAATCTTTTTTCGCTATTCAGCATAATCGCATCGGCGGCTTCTTAGGTGCTTTCGGGATCTAATCCACTACCTTTTTTTCGTCTAAAACGCTTGATCCTTCAGTCTCTTTGGTGGTTGTGAGTTCTCCTGCCGTTTTGGTTTCACCCGGCTCGTTGCTAGACTTCTGTCGGACGTGCAACATCGCAATCAACTCGTGGAAAGAGATGCCTTGGACAGCTTCTGCTTCCGGTTGGCCTGAACCATTTGTTTTTTACAAGATGGAAATTTGACTTCAAACCATAACAGCCGGGTGTTTGCTGCCGTGTGTGGGTTCATCCCACTAAAACCACCTTGGGCTTCGTGTGCCAGATGTGCCCCTTGGTTTCACCCTATGATACTACATCAAGGGGTAGGCTGTGCTCATGCACTTATACATCTCACCCTTTTCCTCTTTCTCAATTCATCTTTCTCCATTTCTCTATCGCCAACTTCAGACTGGTACGGGAGACCCCGAGACGTGTGCCGGTTAGGTAACGCTTTCAAAGTAACTCGCGCCCGTCACAGCATCCACTCCCGCAGGATTTCTAACCACCAAGGCATGGCCGATTGAGAAACTACCAAGCTAGAATCCCGCTACGACCACCCCGAATGGTATCTCCACTTCCTTTTGCTGCAGGAAAGATCGTAGCTGAGTACGTGAGACCTTTTAAGTCCCACCACGCGTATGAGTCCAGATTAGGGTTATACCGCGCCCTAAGATCGCGTTGCTTTTGAATTGAAGTGTCATACGAGGCCCAAGACCTTCCATTTGCCTGACAAATTTGGTTGACTATCTCGCTCTCTCCGTTCATCATCTTTCCTGATTCTTATTAAATCGCGCATGATTTGCAAGATTTCGTCGACTATAGCACGCCACGACTGTTCGTCGCGACACATTTCACTCACAATAGTTGAAATGAACCTGGGGCAGACAAAGATAGCATTTTCTGCCGATTCCTCCGTATCTACGCATTCCGGACAATAAAGCGAGCTGATAAGCTTAAACCGATAAAGGTATTGCTCAAAGCACCCATGACCCGAAAGGAACTGCGTCAGGTAGAAGTTGACCTCTCCATACCTCCGATTTACCCAGCCTGAAAGTCGCGGGATTAGCCTATGCGTCCATCTTGCGTTGTTCGATGCGTCCGATTGCTCCTGCCACTTGAGCATTGACGCTGCTCGTTCAATTTTACATACTCCTATAACAGCTCTTGCATTGTAACACTCCATATCCTCCGCCAGAGTTATGTCGATGGGAATCATGCCCGCGATGACAAAAGCTGCATCTGCTGATATGGTCCTGTATGTACAGGAAACTCGCATGGCTATCAGCCGATGTGTGCTGCGTAATTTGGATCTGTTGCGCTCTACCTCTATCGCGGAGCTCCAGGCCGCTCCACCGTATCGTAGTTTGGACAGTGCTACGCTCGCAAGGAGACGTCTCTTGCTACTCTTCGGACCATGGCAGTTCGGCATAATCCAGGCCAATGAATCGATGACTTTCGATGCACTTTCACAACAGTATTTGACATGTGCACCAAAACTTAAGCGATTGTCGATCATTACTCCAAGGTATTTCAGCTGCTGTTTTGAAGATGTCGTGTGCCCCCCAACAGTAATCTTCATGTGCGGCACAACTCTTTTATTGGTCACGAGCAGAACTTCGGTTTTTTGGTGAGCTATCTGAAGCTTAACTCCCTCCATCCAGATGCCAACCCTTTCTACGGACACCGTTGCAAGGTCTTCTACCTCCTCAATTGTTTCGCCAGTGATCATGAGCACGATATCGTCAGCAAATCCGACTATCTGCACGCCTGCTGGTAGTTTCAGCGTTAACACCTCATTATACATGGCATTCCAGAGCACAGGTCCGAGTATGGAACCCTGTGGAACACCCGCTGTTAGGGCAGTAGATCGTAACCCAGTTTCGGTTTCGTACGACAGGACTCGATTTTCGAAGAAGCTTCCTATTATCCTGCAGAGAGTATTGGGAACACGCATCCTGTGAAGCGCTTTGGCAATCGCTTCCCAGCTGGCATTGTTGAAGGCATTCTTAACATCGATTGTCACAATGGCGCAGTGACGAACACCTGTCCGCTTCTTTTTATATGCGCGCTTCGCGTACTCTGTCACCATTCGGATGGCGTCCACCGTAGATCTCCCTTTTCGAAAACCGAACTGTCTGTCCGACGGTCCACTTTCGCCTTCTGTGTTGATAATAAGTCTGTTGAGTCTCTCCAGTAGCTTACCAAGGGTGTCCAGCAGACAAATGGGTCTGTATGATGACGGGTGCCCTGGGGGTTTCCCAGGTTTCGGTAGTAGCACCAGCTTCGCCGTTTTCCACAAATTGGGAAACGCTCCCTCGTCGAGACACTTTTGTAGCACCACTCTGAAAGTATCCGGAATGGTCTGTACCGCCACCTTCAGCACTGCATTTGGGATTCCGTCCGGACCAGGGGCCTTATTCACCGCAAGTTTCTTAGCAATAGCCACAAATTCCTCATTCGTTACTGGTTCGATGTCGTGGGAACTCGCGTCGTACGGGTTAAGTGCCCACTGCGTCGGGCCATGCTACAGGAAAAGATGTGCAACGATCTCTTTCAGTTTTTCTGGACACTTTTCAGTCGGCGACCTTGGGCCACCGAATCTCGCCAATGCAACTTTATAGGCTTGGCCCCATGGGCTATCATCTACGCTCTGGCATAACGCTCTGTAGCAGTTCTCTTTGCTTGCTTTAATCGCTCGCTTAAGTGCCACCCTGGCTGCTCGGTAAACGGCACCTCTCGCCTGAACCATAACGAGGCTTAGGGCGCACTGGTCCAGACCAGCGGAAGTTGAGAGAGGCATCCGATGCTCGTGGTCCTCGAAATCCAATCGACGTTCAGCGGAGATTCTCCTCTCAAGACCTCACTGACCGTTTCAGGTTACAGGTCCATCCCTTTACTAAGGCAGCAGAGGAAAAGCTCTCTCATCGTATCTCCAAACAGCTTCCACGAGTGTACCTAATGGTCGTTGTCACGTGAGCACGCCTCACGTGGGCCAACTAAGGCGAGTCAAAATCAAATGAGTCGTTCCAACTCGAGGATTTACAATTAGCTTTTCTGGTGAGTTGATTTTATTTTGACTCAAGTAATTTGCCAGTCTCTTCCACTCACCATTATGGTGAGTGAGGAGTTGGTTTTGAGTGAGAGAGGAACCCTTGACTCTCTCCGTATTAGCTTGAATGAGTTCTCGACTTACCCGGCAGCGTAAGAGCGGAGTTAACAAGAAAATCAACTCAGGTAAAATATTTACACACGACTCACAAGCTTGAGCAAGAGTCGCCATCGAAAAGTGGAGTTATGGTGTTACTTGAGCGTACATCTCGAGATTTGTACGCACATTTCTGATTTTTTTCCGGGAATTTAACAGCGAGCTATCATTCATTCCTACGACGGACGTTTCTGCTCGCTTCAAAGATGCGTAGAAACTCGAAGCTGTGAAATAGGGAACCAAAAATTGCGTTTGAAAAGCACAAAGTTTATTGAAACTTTTAATACAATTTAATTTAAAAGTTCTTCAAAAAAAAGCACGTCGATCAACTTATAGGGATGTTGACATTTTAAAGACCGAACTAACATCTGATTCAAATGGTAAAGATTCGTCGAATGGATTTGCTTCCATTCGACGACAGATTATCGGATCCCAAAACCGTAAGCAAAGCTATCCAAAATTGATGCGTGCCTGTGGTGGAAAACTGATGAGCGGTCCCTTTCTCCTATACAGTACACTGTTTTACACATTTGCCAATTTTGCTGGAGCGAAAAATTCCCCCTCCATATTCTGCCCATTCCAGTATTCCACGGCGCTCGAGGAGAGAACGGTGGTGGTCAGCGTCGTCGGCGGAGACGGGGAATGCGAATCAATGTAGTCGAAGATGATGAAGATGATATTTTCCAACCAGGTTCTTCTTCGTCGAGCGACGACGACGACGATGACGACGACGATGATGACGACGATATGGACGGCGGCGGCGCCGGTGGTGGAAATGATAACGATGATGATGCCGGAGGTAACGACGATGGCGCCGGGGACGATGAGGGGGCCAACAACAACGACGATGATGACGACGAGGAAGATGCCTCATCCTGGACTACGACCTCCGATCTGGAAGATTTCCTGCTGATGTAAGGCGAGGCTAGTGAACCTTCCTCCTCCATCCCTTGAAATTTAGGGAACTGTCACGTGTCGGGTGTAGCGAGCGGGTACTGCGCTGGGCCGTACCTACATAGAAGAAGTGTCCCATACGACAGACAGCTGTTGTAGATAGTGATGTTAATATTTGTCCATCCTGCGGAGAGGACGTCAGGTAAAAAATAATAATAAAAGAACAACAAATCCGTTAAATAGGTTCTATTGTGAAAAAGCTTTAAGTATAAAACAATAATATAACTGAGAATACATCAGCAAAGAAATTATTCAAATAAAAGAAAATAGTGTCAACCTGTAAAGGCGTTTCGTTAGCACACCATCCACGCGATTAGAGTGTAGGGTTTTGTTTTTGGTCCATCACCGAAACGTTTAGTTAAGTTTTCTGGTCGTTTATTCTTATTTATAACATAGATGTTTCTGTTTCTTGAACAAAGTGTATTTTTTTTAAACTATCTCTGCATCCACCCGCTAGCGGTAGTGAAAAACACTCTTGTACATTTGCAATAGTTTTTTAAACTAAAGGAAATAAATCAATTGATATTTAATAAATTTGTACTAGTTTTTGGTTGCAATCCGAAACGATCAAACTTGTTTAAGAAATTAGTAGTGACACGTTTCTTATTGCCGTTTTTGGAAAAGAGAAAATTTACTTGTTGCACATCCCGTTGAGACTTCTTGCGCAGGATCCATCGTCCGAGTAAAAATACCCAGAAGAATACGGTAGTCGAAAACGCGATTAACGTGAGTCGGTGACGTTCTTCAGTTTTCTTATCTACGTGATAAGTACTTCCGTAAAAGGTTCCTCCGTATACAGCTTTCGATCTACGTCTGTCCAACTCGTCGGGGTCGATTACTTGTGAAGAATCTTCCGGACTCACCATGATATTAAATTTTAACCTTGTACAGAGCTTCCGGCCTTCGGGTATCCTCAGCTGCCAGTCCAACAGAATGTGACCACCACCAGCCAACTCTAAGCATCCTTGGGCCGTTATTGTTCCAAAATTGTCAAGATCCTCCTCCAGCTTAAGCAATGGAAAAACTTCCAAAAAACTG
Organism: Uranotaenia lowii; assembly: GCF_029784155.1. Classification (NCBI taxonomy): domain Eukaryota; kingdom Metazoa; phylum Arthropoda; class Insecta; order Diptera; family Culicidae; genus Uranotaenia; species Uranotaenia lowii. Next base: position 311,558,266 of record NC_073692.1, on the reverse strand, counting down.
AAGCATTCGCCTTTGGCATAGCTATCTCCTCCGAACGAAATTGATAGCAAGTAATCGTAGTCCATCCGGATAAGTGTGTAATCGTGACAACAATCCCGTCGAACTAATCGTAGTAAAAGCCATTTGTAGCTACCGGTGCTTTGAAATGCGGCTCTGATGGCGGTCGAGGGCGAACGGGAATCTTCGGTTCTATTGGTCTCTAAGTTGGCTGTGACACTCCGCAAGGGCATTCCGACCATACCGGAGTGGGCTCGATATTCTGTTTTCTGAGGACAGTTGCCGGCAAACCATTGGCTGCAGTTGATGCAACCGAAAGCGAAAAGTATCGGTAAGTATCGAGTCAGCATGGCTTAGTTCTGGTTAGAGGGTTTCCACTTTAGTAAGGCACGATTTTTATATCTTATCCTGCGGGTAATTACCGTGTCGGTCCTTTGGGAGTTGGGCCAATTATTTCTGTAAGAATATGAAACTAATGGTAATGTCTTTTAATCTGATGACCTGTTCCCAATTTTATTAATAGACTGTGTAGTTCAACAATATTTCTTTCCTTCCAATAAATCAAATGTCACTTGGATGAGCTCATCCATTTTTATCTAATATGCCCAAAATCGATAGTGAAGTGATTAAAAAGTAAAACGTAATCCGAATGCAAACTAAAATCTTGAATGCAGAACTTGCCATTGAAATTTACCAGGTAACGCAAATGTCCCTAGCCTATCTATATGTCATTGTGCCCGAATAAAGGTGGTACAATGCCAAAATTCGGGTCTCATGGATGGATATCTCGATTAGACCAAGTGTAGGTTTCACTGGAACCTTAGGGGAGAATTATGATATTTGATTCCCTTTTCTTATTTTCATCATATCTTTTTGGAAAAACATTATTTAGCAACTGCCGTTTTTTGCATTTTCTGACAGCGTGTAATTTCAAGCTTATACGCTTCAAAAGTTTAACTAAAAAAATTGTGATATTTTTAAAGTTACAAGAGACTTGGTTACTCTAACAAGGGCACCCTGAATAAAGAAAGGATTTATTCAGGGTGAACTTGTTAGAGTAACCAAGTTAGCCTTGATCACTAACGAAGAATGTAATGTTAGGAAAATAAAACTTTAGTTGTTACCAGACTACCAAACACTTCAGACGTCTTTTAATTATTGCGTTCATCAGGTTATGCGCCCAACCTCTGACCTGTTAGTTCTGGTATAACGATAGAAAGCGAAGATTCCATGAAATGGCTTTTCGATGGGACCAACATCGACAATTGGTTGTTCCGGATGCAGGCGCGATCACCCCGATCACCCCCCCCCCAAGCGGCAAAAAACCGTTACGAAATACTCGAAAACGCTGGATTTTATATAAAAACTAAGAACTTTTCATAGTAGGTGTACTTTCGAATTCTCAAATTTTTCCACTCCGTGGGGGTGTTTGTTCAATACAAGAATTTATTAATTAAAAAAAGTCGGTCCGCCAAACTAAAACAGCTGCAACTTGCGATTCCCTGGAACGAATTTTATCAAATAACTTTTGTTGAGGTACTTGTAGCGTTGAATTAGAACTTGATGATCATATACGCTACCGGCTATAAGTTTAGGATCACCCCCTCAAAAACAATAAAATTTGTTTGGTTATATCTCAGTCATCTTATGACATATTGCATTTCTTTTAATCTCATTCTAAAGTCGATGATCAAAACCTTTTTCGTATGTGCAAATGTATATGTTAACTTAATATGACTTAAACTTGGCTGAAAGTTGGAAATTTTTTAAAAAATCGCACTTTATATTTCAACCCGATCAGTTCAGGTTTGGGTGGACCGAATTTATAAATTCGAGTTGCATTTGAATTTTTTTTTCATAAATGTCAAAATAATTTTTTTTTAAATTTTGTGCTTAAAATTTGCATAGTGCTTAACTGCCGCTGCCGGCAAGTCTGTCCCATATGCAAAAACAACGAACCGAGAAAAACGGCTTTAAACATTTTTATAAACTTTCGTGGATTTCTCGGTTGAAACTTTACCTTTTCTATTTCTTTCTTCACAGATATTAAGATAATCGTTGTAGAATTTCGTCCAATGTTTTTTTACTTTGGAAGTTGTTGATGCAGAGGAGAAAATAATGATGGGACAGCCTTGCGAGTATATTTCGCATGCGTATTAAATGTACCCGCAAAGCTGTCCCATATTTGGCTTTTCTTTTGTCAGTTGATCATGTTATTCTCTCTATCTGCGCTGTATTATTCACTTTACTGGTTGTTTACTGATCAAAATAAGTTTAAAATGATTTTATAACATATTAAGATAAAGATTACGTAAGTTTATCGTAAGAATTGAGTAGGTCTAAAATAAAATCAATATCAACGTTCCATGAATGAAACAACCTGTACCATCATCTTTTGGAAAGTTTCTCTGTCGATTATCTTTTTAGAAAGACTATAAATACCAACAAATTAAATTAATGCTGAATCAGAAACAGCAAAGCATCTTGGCTGCAAATATATAATGAGAAAAATCAATACAATATGACTTACGCGTGTGCTACCAGGTACGCGTATTTTGGTTCATAGATTGTATGGAAGTCCAAGCAGCAAGAAACAGCATGACAAAAACCTAAAAATATGGCTTTGAAGCTGACTATTTTCCATGTTTTACAACGAACAATTCAATAAGCCTCATGCGAGATAAAAAAAACAATTGTGGGGAATTTACCCATTAGGCTAATCATAGCTTGTAAAAATTATGGAAATTGTTATTTTTGACTTTACTGTACTGATTTATCTAGTCTAACTTTCGTAATTTCAATGAATGCTTATTTTGTCGCACACATTGTATGAATATTTGTAAAATTAACGTTAATTAGAGGAGCAATTTTGAAGCGTTCTGTAAAAATAGACATATGGGACAGTTTTGCGGGTATATTTCATATGGGACAGACATGACTTGGTATTTTTTTCATATATGTTGAGAACAAAGTTATGAAAGTTTTTAGTCTAAATTGAAGAACTAACTGTATTTGAACGATTTTTGAGATAAACTGAAAAATGACGAAAATGCAAATGGGACAGTGGCCCTTATTCTGCGCCTCGAGTGACGTGACGATAGTAGAGTCACCCAAGTCACTTTATTCCAGCAGTCGGTTTAGGTGAGGAACGTCACTTCGGATGAACTTTGTGAGTTCTTACCCTATTCTCGTAGTCACCGTGGGTGAGAATCGTCGCATTCGGGTGACAATTTTAGGTGACAATTGTCGGTACCTTTTCAGGTGGCGACGAGATAGAAATTCAATGAAAAATTTATGAAACAGGGAATAATTTGGCTCTAAAAGTTCAACAACATTAAAGTATGACCATTTTAAAAACAATTATCACGAACAAATCTAGATTCGCTTAACTAATTCGGCGATCGATGAGGATTGTCGGTACCTTTTTAGGTGGTGTCGAAAAAAAAATTTAACAGAACATTTATGTACACGGGAATGTAAGGCTTTAAATAGTTAATTAAATGATAAAGAATGATAGTTTTAAATATGTAAGTTTTTTTTATTTATTGATTTTTTTTTTTTTGCAAAATGTGAAAACGTGAAAACACGAACACTTTGAAAATAAAATATTAGTAATTAGTCCGTTTATTTTCACTATTATCATTAGGATTTTTCCTCGAAATATTAAATATTTTGACGGAATGTGGAATTCAAGTGAAGGATACAGGTGAGGTTTACCGGTATCAATAAGGGACAAGTTAGAAAATTTAAACAACAATGAATTTCCTGGGAGGTTATAAAGCAAAATAACCCGTCATATACAAATCAATTGAATTCGCTTCTTTCATTTGGTTCAATGCTTTATTAAATAAAGTCATTTTATTTACTTTAATTAGCCTTTTGTGCACTGGTTGATTAAAGCAGCAGCAGCCGTCAATTGTGCGTTTGTTTCCGCAGGTTCCGGATTCAGGTTTTTCCTCTTGAGGGCACAAAAATGCGCGTTTTTTCTTCTATGTTCCTTGCTGTCACCATATAACCCGTTTGTGGTCTTTCACGCACCGGAATTTTCACTAACAACTTAAAAAATCAGGACGGAAAATTCGAATCGCGAGCAAAAACTAATCAAAACATAACAATTTCTACCATTTTGACAGATGTGTTCATTCGGTCGCTCACCTAGAATGAACCTCTGTCACTTTACTCGGATCGACTCCGGGAATAAGGTGACAAATCTCACGGTGACTCCGAGGTGAGGTGACAATCAACACGTCACGCGCGGCGCAGAATAAGGGCCAGTCTTGCGAATAGCGGCAGTTAAGTTAGCAATCAAAAGTTTGAGCTCACCCTTCAATATGTATCGGCAAAAAGTTTGCAATCTCTGTCATCAAACAACGTATCGCTAATCTGATAAGTTATATTAAATGCTCATGAGTTGTTTTCGCTTTTTGGATATTTAATGAAAAGGTTTTTCCAGACTTACTTCGTTAAAATTTATGCCATAATTTGTTAATTTTTTGATAATGTTCACCAAAGAGCCGGGATATACAATAAATGCTTGCAAACTTGTTTTGACCATAACTTAATTATCTTACGAGTTATTACAGATCGGTTTGGCTTCATGTTTGATAAATCAACATATCTCGATCCTTTTTAGAAGTGAAAAAGACTTGAGCCTTTAAGTTTTAAATTACCTTTAGGGCCGTCCAGATACCACGTGGACAGATTCGATTTTTGTTGCCTACATATAATACTACATTTCCGTTTCTTAGTTTAATTTTCATTGCAATCTCCGATTTACAGAATGCATCTCAACTTGAGATTCTCAAAAGCTCATATTGTTTCCTGAATTGAAGATATCGAAACTACCTAGACAATTTAAATAAAAAAAGATACATTTAATTTTCAGAATATTCTTTTTAAATAATTTCTTATTTTGAAACGTTTTTGAAAAAAATGAGCTTTGATTGTATTCGCCTCCACGTAGCAAAAATTATCAATTTTGATTTGTTGAAATAAAACGATTCTTCATAATCAAAACTTTTTTCAAATATTTAGAATTTTAATCTACATACTTTTACGTTTGAAAAAGAAATAAAAATTTTAGATAAATATATGGAAAATGGCTGAACACATCAAATTAAAAATGTGTTTTCTCGAAATAAGTTTCTTTTTTTTTTAAAGTAAATCATTTATTCTTCTTTCCAAGGCTTATTTACTGTGATATTTTACGTCTTTTATTAGCTTTTATGCTTTTATACTCCTTTGGCTTGGAGGGCTTCATTCAATTTGAACCATAATCATAAACAGTTTGAATGATTATCAATAGTTTTTATCAAAAAAATCAATTATTGTGAGTAATATTTTAAAAGTGATGATTGAATTGCAAAGCCAAAGTACATATCAAAGCAGGTGAAAAACACTATTTTTTAGTGCTTTGTATAGAATTTGAAGCATAACTGATATCAAGTACTTTTAACTAGTACTTTTGCTTTGCAATACATCATCACTTTTAAAATATTACTCACAATCGTTTTTTTGCAGAATATTCGGTGATGCAGACGGTACTTATGAACACATTTTAAGCTTATTGACGATTTTTCATGTTCAGAGTATTCGTTTTACCGAATATTTAAACAGGGCCAATAATTGGTATTCGTCCTTCGCACTATTCGGTACATTTCTAATGATATCTATTAAATTTTCGAAAAATACTGAAAATACTACTTCTGAAACTAGAGGTGATGGATAAAATCTGAAATCGAGTCCAGAAATTTTCAAATTTTAAAACATAGGCTCCAAAAACATTCCTATGTTTTAATTTTTACCAGGTGAGATAAAACTATTCCGTAATCACTGACTATTTTCTCGGAAACAAGAGAATCACTCAAGTTGAGCATTCGAAAGATATTTTTTTAATTTTTGACCAACAAGGCTGGATTTCAAGAGTTACACCAATTATATCGCCAATACTGTTTTTAGCTCATCTACACAATAATATTTAAAATTTTGAGTAGAAATCCAGCTTAATTATTTAGGTTTTAAAAATCGACTCTGAATCTGAAAGTTTTGTTATTTCAATTGCAATTGATTATGAATTTTCACTGATATTTTGAAATAGTTTCAACTTTCAGAAATTGACTTTTTGTTAAATATGTTTTTTTTTAATTTAAACTTTATAAAAAAAAGTTCGAAAATATTGAGAGCATGAAGAAAAAATTCAACTTTTCCCTTTTTCATTAATAATTCGTTGCAAATAAGTTACTTTTTATTTGGATTCAGTTCCAACAAAATTAAAAATCTAGTATGAGAGCTTGAGACTCACTAAAAAACAAATGAAAATGAATTTCCAAAAGCTAAGATATGATTTTGATGATCTTATTTTAGAATTAATTTTATATTTTAAAATTAAAGAATTTAAACAAGAATTAACAACAATTCGATACTCTCGAACCACGATTCAGCCAAATACTTCAGAAAAATAATTAAATATTTAGTATTTCATTCAAAGCAATTATTGACAAACACTTTTCTCAAATAATTGTTTTGGAATCGTGAAGATTCCCAGTAAAAATATTGTGAATAACTTGAAGAATTTTTTTCACATTTTTTGCTAAAACAATATGTGTTTAATTTGAATTTTTGAAATGACATTTATACCAGAAAATTCTTAAATAATTCCTTAAGTTATAATTTTTAAACTGCAAAATGTAAAATTACGAGAATTATCTTTTTATCAACCCTTTTTTGCAGTGAACATCTAAGATTCGCAGAATGTTTTTTTTTAAAGATATCGAAATAAGTAGGGGGAAGTGTTCCTAAATGCGCATGTTGGGTAATATGCGCATACAGCCGATAGGCGATATGGCAGGAGATTCAACGTATCTAATTTGTGCAGTTTGAGGGTAATAAACTTTTGAAACATGGCATGAAGAAATATGATTGTTATATAAAGCCAAAAAAATTTAAAAATTCAAACAAGATTTTTGTCAGTTTCGTTATAATATATTGAACTTTAATTATCGTGCGTACAGATTCTGTGAACAAAAATTTTAATGGTTTTTCTTTCTTATTCATCTGGAAATCGGAAATTCAACAAATTGAAGCTTTCGGCAAGGTTGTAAATGATAAGATATTGGAATAAGAGACAGGTTCTGAATGCCCATATCAAGGCAGGTTAAATGCCTATATCAAGAAAAATAGATTGGTCTTATAAATTTTTTACTTTTCATCATTGAAACATTAAATCTACGCTCAAATCACGATCTTACAGCGAAAAAAGAAGAACTTCTTACTGATCCGATAAAAATACGATATGAACAAAATATTACCATGAAATATGGCCATATGGCATACTTAACTATGTTTCATGCAAAAGAACTAGTGATGTTAAAAATTTCACCAAAATTTCAGCCTTGACGTATGCTTAACATCCGTTTATACCAATTTCAATTAAATAATATCAAAATATTGCAAGTGTTAATGAAATATAGCTAAAAACATAAATATGCGCATTTAGCTCGCCAGTTTCGGAAATCGGCTATTTTGACTTTTTTTATTATAAAATTATTTTCACAAAAACTGTTAGAGATTTTAACAGAAAAATTGCTCTAACGTATATAAAACAGATGTCCGCTCATGTGTATAAAGTTTTCAGACTCCTATCTATTGTAATATGGGAGAAAATGATTGCTTTCCTTAATATGCGCATATAGCCTGCCTCTCCCCTATAATGAGGGAATTTATTAAAAGTTTTCACTATTTTTCTTTAATATCAATTTTTTATAAATTACAAACCTACAAGTATACAAAGCTACTAAATACAAGTCTCATTTGCAACTGCAATCACCTCCCGCCCCCTCCCTCCTCCATCCACCACTCTGTTTCTCAAAATAAACGTTTTTCCGCCAGATATTTACGACCCTTCTTATTGACTGATTTTTGAAAATTTGGAAAATCACCCCCCCAAGAACCAACTCTGGGACTGCCCCTGTCCGGATGCAAATCTTGTTGGAAGAGAAGGGTCTCAACCCTTCTATGGCGGATAACCATATGCAAGGGATTTGGCCACGGACACACCGGAAGTACGGACTGCGAAGGCCGGGAAGCGTGCTGAAAGGTTGCCGCGGGATCGTCAATGCAAATCGGTTATTGTTCATCGGATTGCCGAAAGCCAGTTTGAGTAACACGTTCCAACGGAAAGATTTCGGCAGCCAAATTTTTCTCCGCCGGAAACTGCTGACGATGAAGCTATATGAAGATGTCGAGATCGAAAGCCATCTACTGGAATTCGACAAGGTTTTGCGAGATTTGAAGGCGAGTGGAGCAAAAATCGACGAACAAGATGCAATTTGTTATTTGCTGCTGACCCTCCCTCCATCCTACGACGCATTGTTGACCGCCCTGGATACTATGGAACTTGCAAGACTTAACCTAGGATTCATTAGGACACGCTTGCTGGACGAGGAAACTAGGCGTGTCAACAAGAACGGCTAAGCATCTGGAGGAACCGTGTCGGCATTTGTTAGCAAAAAGTTCACCTTCAAATACTACAACTGTGGTCAGTCGGGACACAAGCGGGTTGACTGTAAGGAGAAACCTGCGGACTGGAAAGAGCGTTCAGTTTTCAAGAAAGACGCTGGTCGGAAGCAAAGAGGCAAAGCTCAGGTTGGTGTTGAACCGGATATTACTTTTTTGGCAGCGAGTGGCGAGGAAGCGCTACTTGTCAAGAAAGCGCAAGCAGAATCGAAAATCGACTGGTATGTAGACTCGGGAGCGACGAACCATATGTTAAACTCCGAGGCCTATTTTGAAGAACTGCACAAGTTATCGGAACCGATTCAAATTATCGTTGCCAAAAGCGGTCAGTGCATGGAAGCGGATTATGCTGGTACTGTGCGAGCGGAAACCGTTGTCAACAAAAGACGGTACAGAGCTGTTCTGGAAGAGGTTTTGTACGTTCCGAAACTCTGTTGCAATTTATTTTCTGAGCGACGAGTTGAGCAAGAAGGATTCAAGGTGACGTTTTTCAATGGCAAGGTCGAAATCGAAAAGAACGGGAGTTTGTTTGCTACCGGAAGGCGAGGTCGATCGTTGTACAACCTGGACATCTACATGCCGCAACTGAATTCGCAGACAATATTGGCTTGTGGCATCGAAGATTTGGGCACCTTGGTGTTGCGAATCTACAGAAGCTGTGGTCCAACGAGATGGTCATTTCGAAGGAGACAGTACCCAAAGCAAAATTGGACACCGTTTGTGAAGCTTGCGTTGCTGGAAAATTTTTACGATTACCTTTTGCCAAGGTTGAAGAACCGAAATCTAGAAGACCGTTGGAATTGGTTCATAAGGACGTATGTGGGCCATTCAATCCAAGTACATGGAACCGAAAACGTTATTTTGTGTCGTTTGTGGATAATTTCACACACTTCACGGTGGTTTACCTGTTGGAAGCGAAGGACGAGGTTTTCGAAAAGTTCCTGGAGTACCGAGCGAAAGTGACGGCCTATTTTGGATCGAAAATTGCCAGGTTGAGGTGCGACAATGGCGGTGAGTACGCTAGCATCAAGTTCCAGAATATGTGTCGTCAAGAAGGCATCTCAATCGAATTCACCGTTCCCTACATTCCACAACAAAACGATGTAGCAGAACGGATTGCGACACTGGATTGCCGAAAATGATGTGGGGTGAAGCTGTGCTGACCGCTGCCTATCTTGGAAACCGAAGCTCGACGTCAGCACTACGAAAAATGAAGACGCCCTACGAAATGTGGTACCAGAGGAAGCCGGATGTGGACAATGAAGGTCTTTGGTTGTACTGCATATACCCACGTTCCTAAGCAACATCGAGATAAGCTTGATCCGAGGGCCGAGAAGAATGTGATGATCGGTTACGCCACTAACGGTTACCGCATTTGGAACAAAACGAAAAAGAAGCTCTTTGTTTCAAGAGATGTAATGTTCAATGGGAAGCCGAGGTCTAGAGCATGGATGAATCAGGAAGAGGAAACCACAGAACCCGTGACGGAGGTACCGTTACAAGGCCCGTCTAGTTGCGAGAGGTTATTCGCAGCGTAAGGATCTGAATTACAACGAGACGATTGCCCCTGTGGCTAAAGTTACGACGATGAGAATATTGTTAGCAATTGCGACACAACGGAACTACTTCATTCATCAAAGGGATGTCAAGACGGCGTTCTTGAATGGTCGATTGAAGGAAGAGATATTCATGAGCCAGCCGGAGGGATATGATTCTGGTGAGCGGAACTTGGTGTGCCGTCTCAAGAAATCTTTCTGCGGATTGAAGCAGGCGCCTAGAAGCTGGAATGAAGCCTTCAACTCCCACGTTCTCGAACTTGGATTTGAGAGGTCGAAACTGGACAGCTGCCTATACAAGTTTGAAGCTGGAAAGAAAGTAATTCATCTACTCGTTTATGTGGATGATATTCTATTGGTATCCAACGATATAGCTGAGCTGGAAAATTGAAAAAGAAATTGTCAAAGAAACTTGAAATGAAAGACATGGATGAAACACAGCAATTCCTTGGGCTGAAGGTAGACCGTGAACCTGGAAAAATGAAAGTCAGTCAACCGAAGTACATCAGCAATCTATTGAGGCGATTTGGAATGCTGGAATGTAATCCCGTGTCAACTCCGATGAAAGCAAACTTGAAATTAGGACGCAATGGAAATGCTGAAACAACCAAGAAACCCTACAAGGAACTCATTGGCTGTCTGACCTATCTAACCGTTTAGGCGAGGCCGGTCATCAGTGCAACTGTGAACTATTTCAGTCGTTTTCAAGCATCTCCAACCGAAATTCACTGGACTCATCTGAGACGAATTCTGAGGTATCTGAAAGGCACTTTGGATATTGGTTTGGTCTATCAACGCCAGCAAGGGATGGAACCCTTGATTGGATATGCCGATGCTGATTGGGGGAGCAACGACGACAGAAAATCGATTTCTGGTTTCGTATTCCAGATATATGGATCAACGGTGTCCTGGGCTTCTAAGAAGGAAACTACTATTGCCTTATCATCAACAGAAGCAGAGTACGTGTCAATAAGCCAAGGTGCCTGTAAAGCTGTATGGCTCTGCAATCTACTAACGGAACTCGGAATCGATTTAAAGACTCCTACTGTGTTATATGAAGATAACCAATCTTGTATCCGAGTAGCTGAGGAGCCCGGAGACCACAAGCGGTTGAAATACATTGACATACGATACAACTTCATCCGAGAGTGTGTGCAGAATGGAATAATCAGGTCGGTGTATGTTGCGTGTGAAGCTCGGATTACTTGATTAAGCTAGGGTGCCCTGACCCTAGGAAAAAAATCTAGTAAAATCCGAAGATAAAAGGTCCGTTGACTATTTTTTGTCAATTAAGTTCTCATTTCACAGTTTGTAAGTATCAGACAAAGAGAATTCCGAAAGTTTGTATGCTACCCTAGAGTCATTGCATACTTTAAGGCGAGTTTTTAGATAAATACAGTATTTGTATTCCTCTTTAACAGATAATTACTGGATAATCATTTGTTATTGTACCAATATTAGTAGTTTTATGATAACCAATGAACACGATCCATTCAGAAGAAAAATATATCTTTTTGGACTTTAGCGATCAATTATACCTATAACATACATTTTGGAAAACTTCTAAAATAAATTGAGAAATGACTATTGCTTTGAAAATGGCATCAAGAAGTTCATATTATACTCAAACGATTGACATATTGGTATAAAAAATTTTATAACAATTTTTCATTTGTGAGAAAAAAATTAAAAATGATGTAAAAAGATCTTCAAATCACATTTTAATCAATTTTTCAAACAAAGTTCAATAACTCGAAAAATAAAATTTTTAAAATTTATTGAGATAACAGCATTGTTGTTTTGTTCTATTTGGCACATTTTCCTAGAACATTTGATATTTGTTAGACATTCATGTTTCGAGATATAGCGAAGGAATCATGTATCCTCATTCTCCACTAATTGTGCCTTGTTCAGCTAACGTCTCCAAAAGAGTTTTAAAGGCATATGATGCCACTTTTAGGTATCATATATTGCCAAAATTTGGCATCGTTGTGCTATTCTTTGGAAAAAATGGATGGCTAAACGAGGTATCAACACACTCTCGATGAAAGCAAAATTTGGTAGCACTATACTACCCGTATCTAGAAAATGAGCCTTCTTTATTCGCGCAAAATGATAACAATTCTTTCTAGCAGACCATGATAGTAAAATTTGGTACGTTTTTCCCTAAAGGTTTATTTGAAACAAAAATGTTATTTTTATAAATTAAACCAGCAGACCGCTTCCGCCTAAATTTATGTGATTCTTTAGTTGGACAAATTAGGCCGGAACAAATTTCAAATCCTTCTTTTGTCACAGAAATGGATATTTGTTACTGCCTAATTAATCTTCATAAATTAACTTGTTATGACTCTTTTGAAGATAATTTAACCAACCGTGATTTTATAGTTTGACCTACAGATCCTACTGCAGAAGGTGCTTTTTATATCAGAGTTTTATTAAAACCTACAATATTATCAATGCAATATATTATCAATTATAAATGCAATATTATCATTTATTAATTTCCAAATAACATGATTGAAGTTTGTTGAAATTTCTATACATAGTGTTCCACGGAACCAACTTTGTATTTTATTTTAACCCTGGCATTTGCAATTGACGTTGTTCAGCACCGTTACTCGGTTCTTTTTGCCATTAATGTAGTTCAGCACATCCTTGCCTAGGATAAACATCATAACGATCCAAGATGAAACGATAAAACCATACAGCAGCCGCACAGCAGGACTTTTGGTGGACTCCGCCACCTGATTTTTCG
>NC_073692.1:311519941-311544941 GCF_029784155.1 Uranotaenia lowii | reverse complement strand
TCCAAGATGGCGTCGGAAAGAAAAAAATCGACATCTTCTAGCTTAGCCTTTTCATTCAATACTCGTATAGTGGTGGTTTAATGCGACTTTTTGTCAGCATTAAGCATTTAAAGTTGAGCGGATGCCGCCATCTTGGATTTCAAGATGGCGTCGGATAGCGAAATTCGACTTCTACTCGTTTAGCCCTTTCACCCGATACCCATTTTGTTGGGGTTTCATGCGATTTCAAGTCATTTACACCATTTTAAAGTTCAGCGGAAGCTGCCATCTTGGATTTCAAGATGGCGTCAGACAACGAAATTTGACTTCAACTCATGATTTATTCCACGGGTCATTCAAAACCAATCCCTTTTCATTCAAAAAGTCTGTCCTCATTTACTGTACTAATGATTAACAACTCAGAAATGAGGAACTCAACCTTAGCGTGTAATTGGTTGGCTTGCGAGAGAAACGTCAAATCGTAGCTTTTTTTGGGGTCATCATTAAACCATAATGAAACTATGGATTGACTCACGCCATGTTGGTTGCAAAATCGAAGGGCACAAAATGACGCCATGTTGATGGATTCACAATGCAAGCATTGGAAAATATTTTTTCAGGCCTTTTTTCCATCAATCCCATCATGATTGACCATGAGATTTGACGAGGCGCATTTATTTTAAGATACTATTTCATATACATTTTACCTAAAATCTTGACTGGCAGTAGAAAAGACGCTCATTATATGGGTAAAACATTGGTTTTTTAGCTATTAATTTTACCAGATCATATCTGAATAATGCAATCATCATTCATCAACCATTACGGTTGCTGGAAAAAATAAAAAAAAATCCGAGAACTCACAGAACCGAAAAAAAACAAAAATTTCTAACATGTTTTATAATAGCTTTTTAAAAGCTTTAGTGACCAATATTGATGACTAACAATGATTGGTCATGATGACGTTCCTAGGATAGGGCCAAATAGCCTGATTTTGGCTTTATTAGAGTCCAGGTGATGTTATAGAATGTGCTTTAGCTTTTTATGAAGGTTAATGCTATGGTCCAAACGACATTTTGCTGACCATAATAAAGCTAAAATTGTTACTTGGGATGTACCTACTCGAAATTGTTATATTTTGAATTTGAGTATGAGCTGAATAAATATTATTTTCAAAGAGGATTACATCTCATTTTTAAATGTCCAAAACTTCCTACTAAAGTTCAAATTTTTTCATAAATTCCAGAGTTTTAAATCTCCTAAATTGAATTTTAAAATGTCGTTTAGTTCAAATTTGAATATTCTTATATGAATCAGTTTTTTCTATATTTAATGGTCGCATGTTCGAGGTTACAAGTTCGTTTTACTCTAAATTGTATTATATTTTTTACGCTTGAAGTATTTTCGATATTAAATTCTATTACTGAATAAACATTGTATTCAATCAAACTAAACTCATTTTTTATCAATTTCAGGGCCGGGTTAAGCCATCGAGGGTCCGGGGCTATTTTCTCGGGGGGCCCCTATTGATTTTTTTTCAAATGCAATCCTAGAGAATAAAAAACCTTTTAATCGTGTAATAGAACGGGAGATGAGTTTAGTATACTGCAATAAAATAGCCATGTTGTCTGCGTAGATAGTTTCTGGTATCTACAAATAAAAAATGTTAATAAATCACGTGCAAACATTGTGGAAGGAAAGAGTTTAGAAATTTCTCAAGTTCAAGTCGCGAATGACATAAAGATGTTAAAACGACTATAATCGAAAAAAACGACTATAATCGAAAAATGATACAAGGCGGTACAATGCCAAAATTTGAAAACTTGGGGGAGAATGAGGATATTTGATCCCCTTTTCTTATTTTCATCATTTCTTTTTGTAAAAAAAATAAATTAGCAACTGCCGTTTTTTGCATTTTCTGATAGCGTATAATTTCAAGATAATATGCTCCAAAAGTTGGAACGATTCATGAACTCGTAGATAAGCTAGAAGGATTTTCGTGAGACTAAAAAAATGCGATATTTTTTAATCGAGGAAGAATGACCTTAACGGGTTAAACTCCTAACAAAAAGAAAAAAAAAAGATATTTTTTAAGTTACAGGAGACTTGACCCTTGTTTCAGGGTGCCCTGGCCCTAGGCAAAAATCTAGTTAAATCCGAAGATAAAAGGTCCGGTGACTATTTTTTGTCATATTAGTTCTTATTTAGCAGTTTGTAAGTATCAGACAAAGAGAATTCTAAAAATTTGACTACCACCCTACAGACATTGCATACTTTAAGGCGCAATTTTCTAGTTTTTAGATAAATATAGTATTTAAAGTCCTTTTTAACAGATAATTACTAGATGCAAGGCCGTGCAAACGGGGGGGGGGGGCTTTAGGAGTTTAACCCCCCCCATGGAGAATTTTTAAAAAATTTCAGTTCGCGAAATTAATTTTCCGTATCAACAAAAAAGAACTTAAAATCAAGAAGTATTAAAAAATAAATGTTAACAAACATGTTAGAAAATTGGCTCGCCTACGGCGGTATTTTATCTTAAATCGCGATAAACATAAGACATTTCATTCTTCGACATATATGACATTCACGAATTGACAGTTATTTTTGATTGTTAATTTCGATTTGCAATTTATTAAACTTTTTGTATTGAAACTCAAATCCTGACGAACAAAACCTCTATTTCGTTTTTAAAATTGGTTTTTATTAAGAAGTGAATCTTAACAAATTCATTTATAACATTATTTATCACTTTTATATTAAAAAAAAAATCGTTATATCACTACAAATTTTATGCAGTACAAAATATTCATCAAGAAACCAATTTAAGCCTCAATTTTATTTTGTGTTTCTCTTTCTTCTATTTCACATTCGCAAGGGGTTTTGATAAATTACACAAAGCTTTGGCTGGTAAACGGTGGATAATGTGCAACACGAGACCCCATAGTGGTCATATCACCTCTTATTCATAACTCCTATCTCTACCTCCCCGCGGTGCCGGCTGGGGTGCGAGTAACCTAAGCGGAGATCGGGTACCCAACCCCGGTGGATGCTTTGGTCGCATGCAGACTGAGAAGGTGGCCGCACGCGTCTGTTCCCCATGTCAGGGGCGGCGTGCAACAACAACCGAGCGTCTGTTCTCCAGGTCAGGGGCGGCTCAAACAGCGTCTGTCTTGCAGCAAGCGGCTGAATTTATGAAATGCGGCTCCCGCCAGCTAAGTCCAAGATGGCAGCCCCATCGCGGGATAGGGACTTTAGGCTAACAACCTACTGCTCCTGAAATCTTTTATTGTTACAGAAACTGAGAGAAGAAATAACCGAATTGGAACTTTGGCAACGACTTTTAGCATGACACAAGGCTTAAAAATTTCGCCTTTTTCTTTGGTGCAAAGAATTGAAGGGCTAATTTTGATCAATTTTGTTGCCCTGAAACTATTAATATTGCTGAAAATTTTTAAGAAAATTCTGCACTTATCTGGCAAAACTTTGAAACATTACAAAAAATTTTAAAATAAAGATTTTTAAGATAAGTTAACCATCGTTAATTAATTTTTGTAATTTATTTTTCGGCATATCGGTGAAATGTAGTTCTGAAATTGATAAAGATGCTAAAGATGATAAAGATCCTAAATAATGAAATGTTGCGGGGTAAAGTATGGTGTACGTTAATAAGTTTCCTCGCAAAAATGCTCTTTCGCTCTTTTCAACATCTGTAAATTTTCTCCTCACTTCTCTATCCATCTTTATCAATTTCAGAACTACATTTCACCGATATGCCGAAAAATAAATTACATGAAGATTTTTATTTACTTCCTTCAGGACCTCAAAAAATTTAACTTCTGCGAAAAACGTGCGTTCTATTTGTTAACTTTTCCCAATTCTGTGATACAAGAGATTTTTAACAAATTTTTTAAGAAATATTACCTAATCAAATTGAATTTTGACATTTTTAAAAGCAGAACTCTAATCGTTTTGCAGACTTAAAAAAATTGTTATATGAAATAAATCATTCTTTTTTTAAAATTTTCTTCAATAATATCAGAAATATTTGAATAGAGTATAAAAAATAATTTCAATGATTGACAAAATATTTCAATTTAATACGTCAAAATCTACCAAATCAATCATTAAAACATAGGCATCAAAAAATTTTCTTTTTCATCTTCATAGTAAATTTCGATTTATGCTGAAAAAATCACTGAAATAAATTCAAAGAATTTTATTGTCAAACTTAAGACATTTTTGAAACTCTTAATTTTTGTGTTCGGCAAACATCTTTTTGGAAGCTAAATATCTAGATTTCTAAAAAGAACAACCTGGTTTCTACCTTTTTTCCTTTCCAGTCCAGGACCCAATACTTCAATTGACGACGACAGAATGCTCAGAGCTTGATATTATAACAATTATAACTTAATGAAAATAAAATAAACTTTTGTAGCCTTTAATTTTGATAACTGGAAGAATGTGAATATAAAAAAGAATTTTATCTCTGTCTTTGATCACTGCATTCTTAAAATAAAATTTATTAATTTCTTTTTTGTCAAATTTAATTCAATCATCAACTATGTATGTGTTTTTTAAATAAATTTTTCTAAGCTCAACATGGTTTTTTGACTTGTAGAAAATTCATATCTCAAATCGTGATTTCAAAATTAAGATAAACCAGAGGAATTTTTTATTCAACCCTTCAATTAAAATAAAGAAATTATTATCTTTTAGTTCTACAATTTTTAATCATGGTTAATTTCTTATATGATCTGAAATTTATTTTAGAATGAGGAATTTATTTTTTTTAATCTGGTGAAATATTTTATGTGTTCTTTTTCTTTGCACTGATTCTTATCTCCAACCTTTAAATTCTGTTTTTATTCGAAATTTTAATCCGCCTGACTGGATGAACATTAGTTATTGAACAGACATTAGTAATTTCGTGATAACCAATGATCACGATCAATTCAGAAAAAAATATATCTTTTTTGCTCTAAGGATAAAAAAAATTGAGAGTTTACTATTAATTTTTTAAAATGGCATTTTTAAGTTAACATAATACCAAAGATATTCTATTCTATCAAGATACCCGGCTGAATAGTTTTTCGAACAAGTAGTCTGGGACATTAACTTTTTGTTTACGGTGCTGCCACCAGCGAAAAAGTCTTCAAGCTTCCAACTTGCATTCAAGCTTGCAAACACATATTGACCAAAGAAACATCCAAGGTGAGTATATATAGGAGGTGTCACCGAATGTCGGATTCCCAAATCAGTCATGTTAGTTTTGCAAAACTGGATCTCTCCAGTTCAAGGTCGATATTCAAATGTTTTGAGGGTAAAGACAAGCGGCCATCAGAGCAAAACTAACCAATTTAGAATTATTATCATGTTTTTTTTAAAGCAGTTATTCGTTAGTCATAGCAAAGACGGTAGAATTTGTGTTACTTAATACAATTAACTATAGAGAAAATTCATATTAAAAGGTCGGGCTTTCAAATTTAAATTTATTTCGAACATTTTCTCCTTTCAACTAAACATATATGATTGCAGAACTAAGGATTCTTGACTGCTGACACGTTCCGCCAACGAATTGTTCATGATGCTGTAAATCTTAGAAGGAGTTTGAACCGGGATCTTCGGGGTCGCTTTTGGTAAAAGATACTCCGGAAAAACCAACGATGCATTTGGTGTGGAATTAAGATCAATCTTTGGTTCCGTCGATATTTCCTCACGCTCCGGACTTTTCATTTGTTCGAGCAAATCACTGGGGACAATTTTTTCTATATCCTTAACCGGAATGATAGCTTTTAGAATCTTCTTAGGGGGGCCGCTGAAAAATTAAAAGATCGGAAACCAATAATCTCTCAAAAGTTAGAAAATCACTTCAAACCATTACCATCGTCCCAGAATAAGGACTTAGTGTTCTTGTTCTTGAAGTCTGGTCAAATACGTGAATAGCTGCTTCATGCTCCAGTTGAACAACCTTGAGATCGATCGTCAGGACGCCCAGATCGTTCTTTTCCCGGGAGGCGCTAAAGTCCGGAACGTTTTTGCTGCAAGATTTAATCGAAAATTGAATCACTCTCATCCCAAATCGAAAATGCTTACGTGGTCTTTTTTCTCAATAATATCGTGTAGTTGAGATTCCATTTCAAACTTACACTAGCACTTTGACGGTGTTGATCCGAGTCGGAGTTCCGTAATCGTTGAAGAAAGTTGACGCAAAGCAGCAGAACGTTCCATCGATTGTGGTGTAAACAAAAACTCCAAAGCATGCTGTTGAAATTTTCGAATTCATGGTTAAAGTCTAATTCGTCAATATTATTTTGGCGCTAGTGTTTTGTTCACAAAATTTCTCAGAAGCCGATAATACTCTATCGATTGACATATTGGAATAAATATTTTTATAACAATTTTTCATTTGAAAAACATTTTAAAGTGATAAAAAAGATCTTCAAATCACATTTTGTTAAAAATTTTCAAACAAAGTACAATAACTCGAAAAAAAAATTTTGATTTTTTTTTAAATAACAACATTGTTGTTTTGTTTTATTTGGCGCATTTTTCTGGAACATTAGATATTTGTAAGACATTCCTGTTTCGAGATATAGCGAAGGAATCAAGTATCCTAATTCTCCACTACTATTTCGTTGAGTACCGTCAAACGGGGCATCATGCAAAATCAGGATTAGATGCAGCATTAGTATACCACAACACTCATTCAACTTTTATTTCAATATACCAACTTTTCAAAAGCAAACTAAATTCCACTTTTTATTCAATTGTTCATCCCGATGAAAAAAAGACTTCTAACTAGAAATGACATTTGGGTTGGTGGAAAAGGGGTATAGTTAATTAAATTACTCGGTGGCAAAGGGGTTAAGTGCAGCACTTGCACACCCCTTTGGCTCCAAACAAAAAGTAATTTTCAGTTAGCAGATTTTTTTCAACGAAATCAAAACATAAGAAAATAGTGAAATTTATTTATGAACAAAATAGCAGATGATGTTTGACAGTTAAGGATGCGGTCTAGATGGTTAACTCGATTTTTTTTTTCCATTTTATCACTTATACCCCTTTGTAGTATTTGTAAACCGCTGCCTGCGGAACATCATCCGCGCTTGGTGGCCTGGCAACTGGATCTCGAATGAGGAACTACATCGCCGGTGTCATCAAAGGGCGCTAGAAATCGAGATTCGGGAACGTAAGTGGAGATGGATTGGGCACACGCTGCGAAAAGATGAAGACGAGATTTGCAGAGAGGCGCTTGACTGGAATCCAGAAGGTCATCGAAGAAGAGGCAGGCCCAGAAATTGGAAGCAAGCGCACTGTCACTTCGACTTTGAACTTCCATAACTTTTAACTCTTTAACTTTTTTGCGTTAGATAGATCAACTTTCACACTATTATATCAGAAAATTTGAGCTTTCTGGAGTTTGTGTGGCCTGAGAAACAGTAATTTTACGAAAATCGGACTTTTTGGACTTTTCCATTCAAACTGCATTATCTCTGGAACTACGCTGCATTTTTTATTGAAATTTTGCACAGTGATTGTTGAAATATGAAGCTAGCATGTCTGAAGCTTTCGAAAAGTTTTTTCGATGAGATCAAAAGTTACGCGAGGTGCAATATTTCAGGCATGAACCTTGAAAGGCGATTTCTATAGAATTTTGGACGATTTATGAGAACAATATCTTTTCCTCCACCAATCAGACAAAAAATGTCTGGCAAAAGCAATGAAGAAAAGAAAAAATGGAATAAATGGTCCATTTGTGTTTTGAAATCAGAATCTCGCGATATTGTTGTGATTTTTCGGTTGAAATAGATTAACTGGTTGTTAAACAGAGAATATGAATTTCCTATGAAAACATTCGTCCAAAATTCTATAGAAATCGCAATTCAAGGTTCATGCCTGAAATATTGCACCTCGCGTAACTTTTGATCTTATCGAAAGAACTTTTCGAAAACTTCAGACATGCTAGCTTCATATTTCAAAAATCACTGTGCAAAATTTCAATAAAAAATGTTGCGTAGTTTCCGAGATATTGCAGTTTGAATGAGAAAAAAGTCCAAAAAGTCCGATTTTCGTAGAATTACTGTCTCTCAGGCCACACAACCTCCAGAAAGCTCAAATTTTCTGATATAATAGTGTGATAGTTGATCTATCTAACGCAAAAAATTTGATCAAAAACTATCATCAGAGTTGAAAGTTATGGAAGTTCAAAGTCCGAAGTGACAGTGCGCTTGCTTCCATTTTCTATACAATTATGAACGGTACTGTATATGCTTTGACCAATATTCGTTCTCATGACCATCGCCATAGAAGACTATCCACTACCCCGCGGGTACCGACCGGTGATATAAATCCTTTATTTTATCAGTATCCGATTCAGACTTACCACTACATTTATTGGGACAGGTTAGGAATTAAAAAAAAGTAATTCAATCAGCGTAGTAAACTCATGGCATGAAAAAGACAATGTAATTGTTTTACCACATATGTACGTACATGCATGATCTTCCTTCCCGAACCCCGATTTGTCCAATCTGAAGATCTCAGGAATATTTTTTTTCAAGGAATTTAACAGCAAGCTGTCATTCTTCCCAAAACCATCCCATCTCAGGAACAAAAAAAAAAAAAAAAAACAAAATCAACCCGTCCCTCAATGAACGCACAAAACATACGCGTTGCTGCTGAGCGGTGGTGTTTTGGTAAATCATTCACTAAAACGCGCACGGAAAGCCGCTGAATGAGCAGCAGAGCACCAAAACACCTTCTAAGAGGAGACAGATTCGGTTCTTACCTTTGCCCGATGAGATTGGTCGACCAAAAGTGACTTATCCCGCAGTGTATTTCGTACCGCGCTGACTATTTAGAAGCAGAAAAACGCTGCTCCAAACCATCAGTCGAAATCCGTCAGTTGACCGCGATCGATGATCTAGTATATTTGCTCCTACTGTGTACGTTCTGTGTACTTTTGTACGTACACAGTACACATAGTCGAGCATTTTTTTCGAGTGTTACCTTGAACGGGGTGGTTGTTTACTAACTTACCTTTTATGATACTTACTTTTTTGTCCACTCTTCTTTCTGTTGGGGGGTGAGAATACACACTAAAGACGCTCGCTAAGCGTCGCGTCGCGCTTTTCGGTTCTGGAGAGGTTCCCAGCGATCAGTCCTGGCAGTACTAATACGCCTATATACGGTGAAACAACTTTTTCGACGGATGCTGTTCGGTAGTTAATGTTCGCTGATTTTGGTTGCGCTAATTTTATGCGGTTTTTTTTTTCTCTTTACGGCTTTTAACGCTTGATCAAGTCATTAGCGACCGTATAAGGACAGGCGGGAGCAAACTTCTTCCGGTAATCTGTCCAAAATCTCGTTAAAAGATCATCGTCGCGTGTGATAAGACTCGTTTCGAGTAATGCAAATTTGTTCGGATAAGTACATAAGTGATTCTTAGGAGTGAAAGAGAGAATTGTTTTGAATGTGTTTATAGTTGGTGAATGTTCTAAAAATACATTACGCGTAGATACAGAAACCGAGAAAGTGTTGAGTGTATTGCGACTTGCAAGTTTTGCAGATTTTTTGTTGACCTTAAGGGTAAACAACAACAACAGTGAAACCAACAACATCATCATCATCAACGCCAGGCCCCATTCAAGTTTGTTCGCGGGATTTCTGTGTTGAGGCACACACCTGTTGAGCTTTTAGAAAAAAAAGGGTTTTCTCTGTGTTGTGTCACGATTTCTAGAATGCGAGAGGAGGATCTTATCTTGGCCCGAGCGATCGTGGCCCAGCAAAGTTTGGAAAACTCACCGGGAGCTTCACCGGCACCGTTGCGCAAATCTCTGGTCACCAACCTTCAGGATCGGACAAAACAATTCAGGTTCGTTACTCATTCTTTCGATTATTTATTCTAAATTTACTAAACATATAACACTATAGAGTCGTGGTCCTCGTTCAAGATCATCAATCGATCGATAGTTTCAATCATGGTTCATTACAAATTACAACTGCTTCAGAGATATAGTTTTTGATTTGCATAACTTGTTGGGTACATTCCGTTTCCGTTACCATTCCCGTTCGATTTATGACCATTGGATTGATCCGTCCACCCGTTTCCATTGCCGTTCGATTTGTATCCGTTGCCTTGATCATCCCAACCTTCGCTCATTCCATTTCCATTGGATTGCATCCAGAATTCGTTGCCGTTTTGTCCATTTCCATTTCCGTTCCATTTCTGCTCTTCATCCATCCGACGAACCACAAACGGAGCTCCATAGTTCTTAGGGTGAGCCGCATGGCCAATCCGCTTAACCATGGCCTGGAATCCGTTCCACTTGTCCGCCTTATAGGTCACCACCCTTTTGGTACCATCGGGTTCATCCAGAGTGTAACCCCCTTTCAGGCCACCCATTCCATCGCTCATTTCCCACTGACCCTTGTGATCTCCGGTGTGCTGATCCTTGACGCCGTAGTCGAACTTATACTTTGGCCAACCTGCTGTCGATTGTTCTTCCTGATGGCCATTCTGGGAACCACCACAGCTATCATCCCCGGACGTGTGAAGGTCAAACCCGGCCAAGCATAGGGCCACCAAACAGGAAGCAACAATGATGATCTATTTAAAAAAAAAAAAGGAAAAATCCTAGGAACAATTCTTCAAAAAAATTGAAAATATTTGTCCTACCTTAAACATTTTGAGCTCCTTGATTGAAGGATTGGGAGATCGCAAATGGTATTGATATGACAAAACTGTCAAACTGAACTGATAACATCCTACCGTTATGCTTCGATTTTTATAGAAACATCTACTTCAAAGGTGATCATCGAGTTATGTTTTGAGTCAGGTTGGTTAGCATAAACCATTTATCAACGATGAGATTCGAAATTGGGTACTTATGCTTTAGTCGCTTGAAAGAGAACATTAGTTCTACCGTTGAAACAATTGTTGACCAGATTATAATTTAACTGCAACAATGTATCGGTTGTTTTTCTGCAAATATTTGCAAGCTCGATTGCCTCATGAGTGGTCATTATGGAAGATAATGAGCTTGGAATGGCTCACCTTTATCCATGGCGGAACTTTAATGGTGCTAAGAACTTGTTAACAGTTTTTGCTTTGATTTGTCCAATAATGCTTAACAAATTTGCTTTATTATTGAAACAAATAAAATTTCAAATTTGAAAAGATTATTGGTGAGCTTTCAACTTAAATTAAGTTTCTAGAATAAAACTATGAAAGGCAGAAAGTAGTCAATGAATATTTAGTCATCCACTCAGGCAGGCGCGGTCCTATGGAGGGGGTGATCGGTGTGATCAACCAACCCCCCCTCCCCCCCCCCCCCCCCAAGCGGTAATAAGCCGTTGTAAAATACCCGCAAAAGGTCAAATTTGTATAAAAAGTTGGAACTTTTCTTTGTAGATGTGTCTAACTTTCTTATCTTTCTTTTTGTCTTCTAGTCACCAATATTTCACTAAACAAATTCGATGGTAATAAACAACAAGTGTTAATGCCGCATTAAATTCATTTGTGATGAAGTTTCGAGCAGCGAAAAGCTTCCCATTAGGATTTGGATCTTTTGTTTACAGCTGGTTTATTGAGAACTTTGAAACTTTATCAAGTCATATCAGATGTCTAATGCTAGCCTCACTTTAAAATCTAAAGTAGTGCTATTTTCACATGCGTTTACAAGGAATTCACGACTTATTGGAAAATAAGAATTCAGGTTCTGAACCACAGTAAAGATTCTCTTTTGCGAGTTTCTCTTCACCCTCAATTTTCCACCATTCATGTATGAATTATAAACTTAAAATTAATAACCTTTATTATGAAACTCAAAAACAAAAATTTTAAATTCAAGTACTGCCAAACAGAAATCGAATATAAAATAATCATAGTAAGACTCAATTTTTAAATTTAAAAAAATCTACCCAAGAGATTTCAGCAACAATGAATCGAAAAAAGTGATTACGTGTTATGACTTTTGGGTTCCTTATGAGTTTTTTTAGAGCCAAAAAGGAACAAAAAAGTATTTATATAAGCTGTTTCAATATGAAGGAGTTTGTGTTGGAGAATCCAAAATCTGCATTCAAAACTAAAAAGCAAAAAAAACAAGGAAACAAAATTCACATTTTACGAGGTGAAAGAATTTGAAAACGGATTACGACTTATTCAGGAGCACTAAATGCAAATTTGTATTTTTTTATCAGCTCTTGTTTCACTTATAAATTAAAATACAAGGTTAATTGAAAAAATTTGTGCACTTTTCAACAAAAGTCTAAAATATTTAAAAAAGATTTAGAAAAAAAAGTTTTAACTTAATGATCAATTTTAATGAAGACTGTGAGTAATTTACCATGAGAAAAAAATAAAGAAGTAAGGTACACCGGGGTAAGTGTGGACGGTTTTTGGTATAGTTCAACTTTAAAAAATCATTGAAAAATCAGCAGTGGATCAATTTTGATAAAATTACGTTCAATGTGATGCAGAACATGTTGTTTACAAACGCTGAAGAGATGAGCTTGATAGGCGCAAAGCGAGAAAAGTTATCACATAACTTGTTATGGACTGCTGGTGTCTTCACTTACCCCGCTTTATGGGGTAAGTGTGGACGGTGGATTTTCCCTCTGATTTCTCAGGAAATTTTCAACAAATTTGTGTATTCTTGGTTAAATACGTTACTATATGGCACGAATCGTCCAAAATTTTGAAAAAAAATCATGGTACTATTAGTATGGCATCTTCTAATGATTATCGTGTGTACTTTATGTTGCAACACACGAGATCAGATTTTATCGGAAATATATGCTTATTTCAGAACCAACAAATACTTTAAACAACTTTTTCATGACCCGAATGCTAAATATGGCTAAATTATATTAGATGAGGGAGAGAAAATTGAAAAAATGAGTAAATATCAAGTCTGGATAAAGCCGTCCACACTTACCCCAGGTAGGGTTTGGAGACAAAATTTTAGTTTTTTGTCAATAAACTCTCTTTTCTTCATTTTTAACCACCGTTTCTTTTTCTAACTGGTTGTTTCGAATGTAAGGATTGTTTCTATGTAGAGTTTTTTGTCAAGAGCCACATAGTTTACGAGAAATTTGCAATTGAAAAAGGTGCAAATCAACTCGACATCGTAGTTAAAAACAGAAAATTAACAAAAAGTCGCTGTAAACATCCGTTATTGTGAGAATTGTATCTTTTTCGCAGTTATTGGATAGATTACAAGTAAATTGAACATTCAGCATCAAAAGTTTGAAAAAATAGTGCACAGTATTGTTTTAATAGCCATCGTCCACACTTACCCCGCGTCCACACTTACCCCGGTGTACCTTAAGTATGTTTCCCCATTTTGTAAAATACGTAGATTATCTAAACGAAATCTGTATTGTTTTTTTCCGGAAATTTGTCAATTTTTGGCATTCTTCACTCAAATCTGTATCGTTGAATGAATAAAGGAAAATGCAAAGATTTTACATGTTTTTTTGTTGTTCATGTAGGTTTGTTACTTCATCAACTATCAATGATCGATTTCCCTCTTAACTGCTCAGTTTTAAAATTTCGAAATGCCAGAAAATAAGAAGGGGGAGGAAAAATTTGACAAAAAAATCGAGTTTGGGACGCAAAAATCTTCCAAAGTCAGTTTGCCTCCATTTTAATTTTTCCCTTGTGTATTTAAACTATCCCTTTATCATTCCTCAATTGTTTTTTGACAACAAGGCAATTTATCATGCTAACCAGTCAGAAGATTCTTTAGTGGTTTTTAACCAAAACTCTTGGATTTTAAGATATACAGCAATTATGTCTCCGATATTGCTATCAGCTCAACTACACAATAATATTGAAATTTTAAGTTAAAATTTAGCTCAAGGTTTGATATTCTGAAACTGAATGCTTGACTATTTCACTTCACTTTAGAAAAGTATTAACTTTTAGAATAAACCCTTCATTTCATGTTTTTTTGTTATAATTCAAAATTATTTAAAAATTTAGAAATTATGTGTAGTTACCTACATGAACAATAAAAAAGATTATTCACTTTTTTATAATTTATTTGTAATAGTACAATCTAAATTGAAAATTTTGAATGATAACTTTAAATTCAAGAGCCAATCAAATAAAATAAGATTCCAGAAACTTCATATTCAGAAACTGATTGTGATAAAAGTATTTTCTACTTAATTGATATTTAAATGATTGGTTTTATATATTGAATTAACAACTTTGAAAATAAAAATACTAAATTTCCAAATCATGATCCAGTAAAATATCCCAAAGAAGAATTTAATGCCCGTTGAAAAGTGAAATACTTTCGAAAAATTATAAAATATCAGAGCGCTAATATTTAAAAGCTCAGGAAAAAAAGACAAGATAGCATGAAAAATACTTTCTACATTTTTATCTCTCAACAACGTGTGTATTTTTTTCTATGAAAAAAAATTACATTTTTAACCAAAAATACTTTAAAGAGTTTAAATAGCTCTAAAGTGACAATTTTAAAATACCAGATAAACTTATAAATTAAAAAAAAATAACAACATTTTTTCGCAGTGGGTGTTATAGATTCGCTGGTTGTTTTTAAGAGGATGTGTTAGTTGTGTAGAAGGATGTTGAAATCTAATATATAAAGATGAGTTGGGCTATATATGTTTGTATATATATATGCACCTTATACAAATCCACACCGCTTAACCCATTAGCTTGAAATTTGGTACAATGATGTAAACGGACATGAGAAAGGTCGACGTAATAGTTTTTAGCCCCTCCCACCTAAGAAAAGGGACCCTCCCATACAACTTTCGTTTTTATTCCCACGAATCAAAAGTCATGGCACCATTTTGTCAACCGATTTTCGTTACCTTTGGCGGGGTTATTTTCACCATCACCTTGGGCCGGGCATTAGAAGCAAAGCAACCATCCAGAGTTCACGTGTACTGGAAAGCAAATCAAAGCTTGCTCAGCATTAAAAATTCGAGCGGAGAAAAATTGGCGGGTGTTTTTTCCTTCTACTATTCAAAGCACGTGGTACCGGTGCGAGGAATTTGATTGCAATAATGAGCCTTCATTTAGGATAAAAAAAAACTATTCGCCTTATAGAAATAAGTGGTTAAAGATCGACTAGAATATGCAGTGTGTAAAGTATGGATACATTAATTCATGTTCATTATGAATTGACTTATTCAGTTGAATAACTATTTGGACTGAAAACTAAAGTTCTAGCATTTTGGAACCAACCATTTTCAAATTTTTGAAACTCCTCATAGGGGAAAAAATTAATAAAACTGAGGGTTGTAAGTTCAAGGCTGCGATCTAAAAACTTTGATTGCCGTGTAGGAATTTAATTTACAATAGGAATTAATCAATTAAACGTTCATTTTATGCAAAAAGTTAAAACCAAATTAAACGCACGAGAATGTTGGCAATTTAATCTGAAGTTTTTAGTTTTCAAGAATTCAATTTCATTTGTCAATTTTTAAATTTTAAGTTATTATTGATCATCGATGTGTTCGATTCTACCATCCAATTATAGGAAAACTAACAAAACACATTAAAACATGCAGAGGAAGTCTTTTATAAGGTTTCAGCGGAAATCTATCTTCTAATATATAAAGATGAGTTGGACTATATATGTTTGTTTGTATGCATCTTATACAAATCGACACCGCTTAACCGATCAGCCTGAAATTTGGTACAGAGATGTATTTGGACCAGGGGAAGGTTTTAGTGATAGTTCTGAGCCCCTCCCACCTAAGAAAAGGGGCCCTCCCATACAACTTTCGTTTTTATTCCCACAAATCAAAAGTCATGGCACCCATTTGGCAGCCGATTTTCGTTTCCTTTGGCGGGTTGTTTTCACCATCACCATGGGCCGGGCGTAAAAAACGACTATCACGAGTTCATGTGTACTGGAAAGCAAATCGAAGCTTGCTGAGCGTAAAAGATTTGAAAGGGGAAATTTTGGCGGGTGTTTTTGTACCTTCTACTGCTTAAAGCACGTGGTACCGGTAGATACGAGAATTTTGGGTGCAATAATGAGCTAACATTTCGGATTGAAAAATACAACTAACCTGTAAAGTATGTATTGACTTGAATTGTAGTGGTTTTCAAAGTACTCCCTACCACTGCTGCAGGGCTTTGGAGTCTATAAGAATATACAGTGTGTGAAGTATGGATGCTATGATTTATCTTCATTATGAATTTGAATTGAGTGCTGAAAACATATTAAGTTATTTTAACAAAATCAAGCTTTTTAGAACCAACCATTTTCGTATGTTTAGAATTCCTCATAGAGTAGGATAAAATAATTAAATTCAGAGTTATAAGTTCAGAGCTATGATTTCAACGCTTTGAAAGCCGTCGAGAAATCTAAATGGAGG
The DNA here is from genome assembly GCF_029784155.1 of Uranotaenia lowii. Classification (NCBI taxonomy): domain Eukaryota; kingdom Metazoa; phylum Arthropoda; class Insecta; order Diptera; family Culicidae; genus Uranotaenia; species Uranotaenia lowii. Next base: position 311,528,591 of record NC_073692.1, on the reverse strand, counting down.
ACTCAAAAATTTAACGTGCATTATCTGAAAAAATCCAATCCTATTCCAGCAAGAAACTTTATTTGAAATTAAGTATTAGGTTTTAAGTTTTATACAATTCAATTTTATCGGTCAATCTAGGACTTTTGTATAAATGTTGATCATCAATGTGTTCAATTTTACCAACCAATTATGGGAAAACATAAACCGTTTAGTACTGCGAATTCAATCAAATTATTTCCAAGAATTTTTACTTTATCACTCTTGACAATAATTAATGAAATTTTTTCCAAGAATGGAAAAATGAAAAATTATTATTTTGTTATAAATTGGGCGATTTGAGTTCCGAATTTTTTTCTTTTAGATCACTTCAAAAAACTATTAGTGGAACTTGGAACATTTAGGAAAAACTAATCATAAAACAATGTAGGAAAAACAACGAAAAGTACACATATATCTATTTGAAAACATGAAAAATGAGTCTTCAACAAGTTTAAAAAACCAAATAGAAACACATATATGATCTCAATGAAACTTAATGTTTCCTCGAAGAGATTCCTTTTACTTAATTCTAAGCGTACATGTTTCGAGTATATGATGGCTAGCATCTCACAAATGCTTAAACCACTAAACCACAAAAGTTTACTGTGTATGCCGTGACTGGGATTCGAACTCATGGCCGTTGGCTTGGAAGACTTGAAGGCCATCCTCCATGTCACGAGCTGCGGCAAGTTTCGGAAGCCTTCTTAGAATTTTCTGGGCAAATAAAACTTGAATATAGCATTTGGGAGCATTTGGCATATAGCGTCCGAGGAGATTATCTCCAAAAGAGATTTCATTAGATGGGGGGTGGTAAAGATAAAAATATAGTTTAATCATTTTAAGATAAAAAAAAAATAGAAGGCCAAAACTATTCAAGTTTCCTTTAAGAAAGAGTAGGTATAAAATTTTTTTCGTGATGAAATAAAAAAGCATTCATGGGAAATTATTTTTAATTTCTATAAATAAGAAATTCATAACTATAAGTGTTTCAAAAAATCTGTCAAGGGAAACACAGTAAATATTCTCATTCAAAAATTGGAAAACACTAACAAAACTTTCAAAGCTTACATACATGGAACAACCTGGGTAGATATAAAACATATTGAATACAAAACTAACAAAATTTCGTAAAGTCAAACAACTCATTTTGATTTACATTTTATGCAAACCCGAGCAAGGCCGGGTAAATCAGCTAGTTTAGAAATAAAACTTAAATAGGTTTTTCATTCTACGGGGAGATCTTGAAAAGAGGTCGTTTACATTTGTTTACAAGCTTAATACTTTGGATTTTCACTCGATAGCACATAGAAAAGATTAAAAAATAATTTATCATTTGATGATAATAAAAAGGGTAATGCAATTCAAGCTTCCTAAAATGGTGGGTGGAAAACAAGGTTGCCAGAATTTTTTTCCGAACGTATCGAAACCGGACATATCCAGCCAATTTTATCGAAAAACCTGGCAAAATCCAGCATTTGATTTCAAAATGTTCAAATATCCAGGCAAACTTGGTCAAACCGCGGAATTATTCAGTTAAAATAGCGAGAAATATACTTGCAATACTTTTTTTTCAACAAACCACATCAGCAGATTTTAAATTGTATATCAAGCTTCCAAACACAAGTCATGATTATTTCTAAAACTTGCCATTTAAAACTTCTATTTGAACGTAAAAATGAAAAATTTTAATAATTAAATCTCAGTTCAAGTTACGTTTTAAAAATATTGTGAATAAATCCTGGCAAAATCCGGGCTTTTTGCAACAAAATCCGGGAAACCGGGCCGGACCGGATAAATCCGGGCAACCTGGAAACCTTAGATTGAAATGTTTTTTTGTGATAGACAGGATAAGCATTCAAGGGAAATTAGTTCAAATTTCCATTAGCAAACCTAAAAACTATTAGTTCAATAATATGAAAACGATAATTTTTTCTAATAATCCCAATTAAAACTTTAAGAAGACTAACAAAACTCACATAGCTTACATGGCCAAACATGGTCCAATTGGTTATGATGATGAACAAAAAGCTTTCAAAATTTCAAAAAGTCAAATGACTCATTTTGATTTATGTTTTATTTGAACCCGAGCAAGGCCGGGTAAAATCATCTAGTCAGTCTATAAAGAAACTTTGATAAAGTTTTCATTATTCATCTCTTGTTTCATACTTTTTAAATATATGTTGTTCAGTGAAATTCATAGGGGAAGGAGGAGCAGTGTGCAGCTTATATTGTAGACTCATTTGCAACTGACCCTCCCCCCTGCAACCCCCCTCCTATCGCTCACTCAAATGATCGTTTCATCACCAGATATTAACGTTCCTTTATATTGACTGATTTTTGAAAATTGGAAAATCCCCCCCCCCCCCCCCCCCCCAAGAGCCAGCTCTAGGACCGCCCCTGCACTCAGGTTACTGATGGCGGTTTTTCTAATGCAAAATGGCTTGGAAGTTTATCTGGGATTCAAGAAATATTGATTGAGATTGATTGAAAAATTGAGAACTGGAACTTGAACGAAATTTGTTAAGAATGTTTTTTTTTTGTAATTTCGAAAACTTTGCACAACGCCTAATCCGTATGGAATTAAAAAATAAGGTTTTCACCATTTGTACCGGGAAATGGAAATTACGGAAAAACTTCTCAAAAATACAAAGATAAAGATTCATCATTCAACGCTTAAAAGAGAGTAATTTAAAAAAAAAAACAGAAGATTTGGAAGGGATGAGAGGTCAATCGGATTGATGGGTTTTTTTTCAGAAAAAAGTTCAAATTAGTTTCTTATTACGAAGTGTAACCAAACAAATTCAGGATTTGATACCAACCATTTAAATTTCAAGATTAATTAACCGAATACTAATTTTATACATGAAAAAGTTGAAGAAGAAGAATTATATAAATATAAATATTATATAAAAATTATATAAAACCTAGTATCCTCTATGTACTATATTACTAAAAAATTTGATTTACAAAAAAAAGTGCTGATATGAAATATTCTTCAAGAAACCAATTTCAGTCTCAATTTTTATTGTGTTCCTTGTTCGTTTATATGCTTAACATCACATTCAAAAACATTTTGATAAATTACACCAGGCCACAAAATTTACATCCTTCTTTGTACAAAGAATTTAAAACCTAATTTTGACAAATTTGGGTCTCCTGGATCTAAATATGCATTTTTTCTATCGGATTTTGAGTTTCAAATAACTGTTGAAAATATTTAAAAATCATTGAAGAAATAATTGCATTTTTTTTTCACAAAACTTCAAAACAAAACATAATATTTTAAAATAAAGGTTTAAAATCAATAATCAACTTTCCCCAAGACTTCAAGTAATTTTGAGTTCTGCGAAAAAAGTTATAGAGGTTTTCTATTTGTTAAATCAAAACATATAATTGTTTTGTAGGTTTGAACAAATTTTGTTAAATAAATCTTTTTAAAGCTTTATTCAGTAATATCAGACATACTTGAAATGGTATCTTTTTTATATTTTTAAAAACTGTAGAACTTAACTTTTTTAAGATCATGAATTATCATCTTTAAAATATTACTCCTTAATCGAATTGAATAGGTATAAAAACAAATTGGGAATCAGATTTTTCTTAAACGTAGATTTGTTATTTCATCAGTTATCAATAATTTTTTTCACTTAAATGTGATACTTTTTAAGGTATACAAACTCCAAACGCAAGGCGATAGACAAAATTTGTCAAAAGATTTGAGTTGAATACGCTTAAATCAATCAAATCAATCATTCAATAGATGGTAGATCAAACTTATTTGATTCAAACTTCAATTTCATAAAAAAAATATATATATTTTATACTCAAATCAAACAAGCCTAATCTTCCAAACTCTTTTGAAAATTCCAAGATTTGGAGACTTTTGATAAAAAAAAATCGAAAAAAAAGCGATAAAAATCGGCTCAAATTTGATTGATGCAAACGTGGAACCATCCCGAAGATCTACCCCCTTATCTTCATCGGTGACAGCTTTTAGGACTAGATTCTCTCGAATGTCGTCGAAAAACTCAACAGGCCACATTTGTCGCTAAAATTTTGAACGGAGAAGTACAATCACCAAACCTGCTTAGGATGATCAGCTTTAGGGCTCCGTCGAGAACGTCACGATCTCATTCGCTGCTATCGAGTCGAACTCATAGGACATCCTACGGTTACAATGAACCAATCAGCGCAATGATGCGCATATTCCAGGACGTTGAGCACTTACATCAGTTCGGAGAGCCATCAAGTCGTTTTGTTTGTCGGTTACACCAATCAAGATCGTTTCATTCTTTGTGATCGTGAAGTTATTCATTTAAACACAATTGTTCGATGAATTATTAATAATAAATAAATAAATAAATAAATAAATAAATAAATAAACCAAATTTATGATTTAAAGGGTAATACGGTCAAATTTTGGTCAAGGGAAAACGCGTGTAAACCGGTGAAATCGTTTATTTAAAAAATCAAATTAAATTTCTTTTTCAAGTTTAATTAGTATAAAATTCAGGAAAAATATTCAGTTAGGCTTCCGCTTTTCCAAATCCGAATTGCCGGGCCTTACGCTTAACCCCTGTCATCGGATTTTGTACAGCAACCTTGTCCACCTTCTTCGCCGCAGAAAGCCAGTTTGCCTTGAAGGGCTGCTCGTCCTTAGCATTTTTTTTTTGTCTTCTTTAGGTTCCCCTTGACAATAGCCCAGTATTTCTCAATTGGGCGGAGCTCTGGCGTGTTGGGAGGGTTCTTGTCCTTGGGAATCATCAACCATCGGCACGTTGTTGGCGGCGTACCACTCCATGGCCTTTTAACCGTAATAGCAAGATGCCAAATCCGGCCGAAGGCAGCAGACGTTTATTCAAACACTCGTTCCCGTAAATTTGTTGGTTGTCAGTCCCGGAAGCTATGAAAATGCTGCTTTTCAAGCCACAGGTACAGATGACTTGCCAAACCAGATATTTCTTCGCGAACTTTGACAGTTTCATGTGCTTGAAAATATCTGCTACCTTTCCCCTTCCTTTTGCCGTATAAAACTCCTGTCCCGGAAGCTGCTTGTAGTCGGCTTTGACGTAGGTTTCGTCGTCCATTACTACGCAGTTAAACTTCGTCAGCATCGTCGTGTACAGCCTCCGGGATCGCGCTTTGGCCGTCGTATTTTGTTTATCATCGCGATTTGGAGTCACTACCTTCTTGTAAGTCGAGAGTCCGGCTCGTTTTTTGGCTCGATGCACGGTTGTAGACGATACACCCAGTTTATTTGCGGCATCTCGGAGAGAGAGGTTAGAGTTTCGCTTGAAACTAGCGGCAACTCTCTTTGTCGTCTCAGCGGCTTCCGGTTTCCGATTTCCCCCCGATCCAGACTTCCTGGCTGTCGACAAACTTTCCCAAAACACTTTAATTATATTTGTAACGGTTGATTTGGCAACTTTTAGCGATTTTGCCAGCTTTGCGTGCGAGTAGCTCGGATTTTCGCGATGCGCGAGCAAAATTTTGATACGCTTTACTTCTTCCTTGGACGGCATTTTGACAACTGAAGAGTGAATTCCAAAATCAAAATAGGAGCAACATTCTACACACACACACCTTCAAAATGAAGAGTGTTCAGGTTTTTTAAATGCAAAATTGAAAGAAATACGTCAAGTTGCTATTGACCAAATTTTGACCGTATCACCCTTTACTCCTATTACAAAATGTCTCAAAAAATTCAGGCTCGTTGAGCGACCCCTTCCCGTGATCCAATCTGGCCCAAATTTGGCATGAGATCTTGTTCTAGGCCTAGGATCAATTTTAGCCTGCAGCGTATAATATTTCACAGGTTTGGAATTTCCCATAAAATCTCTCTAATGAACACTCTAATGGATAATTATGCTGAATACATTTAGGGTAAGGTTGCCGGAATTGTTTCAGCTCGTATCTAGGCCAGAAAAACCGCGGGCTATTTTATCTAAAAGCCTGTCAAAATCCGGGCATTTTGTTTCGAAATTGTCGACAAAAAATCCGGCCAAATTTGGACAATACCCTGGAATTACTCTACAAAATCAAGAAAAAAAATTTCATCAAGACTTATCAGCAGATTTTTAATTGTTCTTCAGGCTTCCAAAAAACCTTTCATGATTATTTTTAAAAAACTTGCCTGGTTAATCCGCATAAAACCGGGCAATTTGGCAAGCTTAATTTAGGGGCAAAATTTATACGAAAAAATCTGTTACTATTAATTAGATGTCGAGTGAGCATGTTTGTTCCCCCGAACTCTAATCTACGATAAGAAATTTCTCATCCGGTTGTTTTGTTCACGGATCAATTTATGAAATGGGTTGCTCTAAATTGCTTCGTTTAGACTGCCCCCTACTGGACAAAATTAGTGTAAGAACATCCGGAAACTTATATTTTATGGGCTCTCAGCTACCTAATGATGGAATTCTGTGGATTTAATTAATCATTTTCGGTTCACGCTTTGGTTGGCAATAACAATGTTGGATGCTTGAAAACATGATGAAACAACTTTACAGCTCATATCCTTTCCCCTTGATCCATTGTCATGATAATTTAATAAGTTTGATTTTTATTTCTGGGAACAGATTATGAAAAACCAAAGATGACTCATTTCATCGTTTGGTTTCAAACCCCATTTTTAACAACAACCTCCCCCGAGCCCCAAGGTTTTAAATAGTTCCCATGAACTTTTCGCTCCAGCATTGCAAACAACATCTTGATGACAACGTGCGAATGTGAACGACAGGCATCGAAAAGTATCATTCAATTAGAGAATAATGCGAACGTTTGATATAGTTCGATCACAAATTGACAGGTTTATGACAGCTCGTACGTAGGTTGTTGTCGCCATTAGGGTCATTTGGTTAATCGCAATCGGCTGCATCATTACTTCTGTAAATCTCGACTCAGTTTTGAAACAGATGTAAGAATATTTTTTCAACAGTTTTTCAACTCTGCTATTTACATGATTGTTCAAATTGAGAAGAATAAAAAGTTTAAATTTTTTTTGGATTTGTTTTTTAATTGTACACGACATGTTGAAGAGTTTATCCAACAATTTTCACGCCATGTAGTAGCACAGTTTTTTCCCCAATCATCAAGGTTCAATGGAATCTCATAGTGGGTAGCTAAATTGGCAATCTGTTTGAGAAATATGACATGTGTTAGATAGTTGAAAGCTCATGTTTCGAACATGGTTTCGATTAGGATAATGATCAGAGATTTATGACCACTGCTAGATTGAAATGTTGATGAAAAAGTTAATTTCTGTTGATCAAAGTATATTGATATAGTTATCATGACACGTGCAGAATGATTTCCAAATACTGTGTTACGCATTTAGAGCAAAACTTTATATTTTGGAATTAAAAGTTCAGATGAAAAACATAGATACATTGTTGTAAGTTATATTGGTTATATTATGATCTGGGGGGTTATTCTGCGAGTCGAGTGATGTGACTCACAAAATTTCACTTCTTTATCCTGACTCCAGGAAATGTTTCAGAGAAGAAACGTTAGTATGAATGAGTTCAAAAATCGATCACAGGACATTTGAGCTGAAAATTCTAGCCTAGAGTGGTTTCTGGAGTCGGCACAACGATGTGAAATTTTTCACATCACGTCACGTGACTCTCAGAATAAGCCCCCTGGTCAGCGTCTGTTCCAACATAAAACCAAATTATCTGCAGCAATTTTCTCTGTCGATTAACATTAATGTATCGAATTCCGAATCTCATTGTTGATAAACGGTTTGACCACCAACATGGAACATAACATGCATTTCTATAAAAGTCGAAGAATAACGGTAGAATGTTATCAGTTCAGTTTGACAGTTTTGTCATATCAATACCATTTGCGATCTCCCATTCCCTCAATCAAGGAGCTCAAAATGTTCAAGGTACAAATATTTTCAATATTTCTGAAGAATGTTCCTAGGATTTTTTCCTTTTTTCAATAGTTCATCATCGTTGGATCCTGTTTGGTGGCCCTATGCTTGGCCGGGTTTGACCTTCACAAATCCGGGGATGATAGCTGTGGTGACTCCCAGAATGGCCATCAGGAAGAAGAATCGATAGCAGGTTGGCCAAAGTACAAGTTCGACTACGGCGTCAAGGATCAGCACACCGGAGATCACAAGGGTCAGTGGGAAATGAGTGATGGAATGGGTGGCCTGAAAGGGGGATACACTCTGGATGAAGCCGATGGTACCAAAAGGGTGGTGACCTATAAGGCGGACAAGTGGAACGGATTCCAGGCCATGGTTAAGCGGATTGGCCATGCGGCTCACCCAAAGAACTATGGAGCTCCGTTTGTGGTTCGTCGGATGGATGAAGAGCAAAAATGGAACGGAAACGGAAACGGACAAAACGGCAACGAATTCTGGATGCAATCCAATGGAAATGGAATGAGCGAAGGTTGGGATGATCAAGGCAACGGATACAAATCGAACGGCAATGGAAACGGGTGGACGGGTCCATCCAATGGTCATAAATCGAACGGAAACGGTAACGGATGGAATGGTCAGAATAATGGACATAAGCAAAACGGAGGAAACGGAAATGGAATGTACGCCATGAGTTTCGCGAATCAAAAATTGTATCACTAGATCTCACCTAGTTGAGATTTGTAGATATTG
>NC_073692.1:311487275-311519441 GCF_029784155.1 Uranotaenia lowii | reverse complement strand
GATGGTTGCAACCTATGGGGAGAATCATCATATCAGTACCGCTCAAGGTTCCGAGGTTTTATCGATAGAAGACGTCCTCGGTATAGTAAACATCTTCCAAAATTTGCTAAAACAACCGTAACTTACCTCACCAAACGTGGCTAACACCTTGTCCTGCCGGACGTTCGGAAACTCCATATACTCCTCCTCGTCCCACTGCAGCTTCTGGCTGAACCGGTTACCCTCGATGTTCCAGAGGGCCGACATCGGCGATCGCCACGCCGACGAAGTCAACAGCAGCCGCCCATCCTTGCTGCACTTGATCGAGTACACGTACGACTCGTGACAGGAGTAACTGGTTTCCTCGGAACTGTCGCTCAGGTTGAAGATCTTCACCTCCCCGCTGTGCGAGCCGGTGATCAGTTTGGTGGCGCAGGGCTAAAAATATTTAAAAAAAATAAATTATTGTGTTGAGAAGATAAACATATGAACAACTTACAGTAAAATCACAGCAGGTAAAGAAGAACTCGGAATCCGCCGGCCGGAGCACCCTGGAAGCGGAAAAATTCGAATGGACTAAACGGCGATCGAAACGACGGGACGAGTAACCTGCGTGCCGTTTGAAGAATCTGGTGGCAAAGTTTTGGCTCATGCCGGAGGCCCGATTCGGTCTCGGGTCCGGACATTTGTGGGGTACGAACAGATCGAACTGAGGACACGTTGACATGGGATTTTTGCAGAGCGAGTGCTGATTGGTCAAATACTCGGTGATGATCGTATCAAGCGTGACCGTACTGTTGGGGACCTCGGCAGTAGTCGTCTTGGTGGAAGTCGAGGCCGGTACCAAAAACGTGGCCGCATCGGAAGCGGTAGCCGAGATTTGCTTTTGTAGTGATCTTTGGAGACTGCTGGATGAATGCGGTGTATTAGGATTGTTAGGATTACCGTGCGATGAGCTACTGCCGTTGGTTCCACCAGTTCCAGAACTTACGCCAGCCGTCGTAGATTTTTTGATGAGTTTGATTGGAGTGAAAGGTTCTGCTGAAACGGCTGAGGTACCTTCTTGATTAGCAATGCCCGCATTGCCTGGTTGATTTTCCAGCCCAGTTCCTTCTATGCTGGCAGCAGCTAATGCGGCTTGAAGGTTGGCTTGAGCCGTTGAATGATTGAAGGAAGCATCCGGATTTTTGTTTCTGATTCGCGAACGCTGAATTATGGAAGCACTTGGCGACCGAAATGCGAAAGGCGAGTGGTGCAAATTACGGCTTATGCTGGATCCCGGCAACAAATGCTGGTGCTGTAGAGGAGGCACCGGTTGAACAGTCATTCCCGACTCTTTGACCAATGTCAATGCCGTTTCCGTTAACCCGCGTGCGATCAAATGCTGATGTATCAATTGGTATAGCTGTTGCTCGTTGAACTGTATTCTTGTTTGAGCTACCACATTGGCCTTGTGGATATCGGCCAGTGAAGTATCCAACTGATTGTTGAAGGTTTTGGTTTTGCCCGAAACTCGCTCCAGTAACTCTAATGCATACTTTTGGAACTGTACATGCTCAGCTCTCTTCTCTTGTAGGATTGGATCTCGCATTAAACCTTCAAAAAATAAGTAAAAATTCAATTAAAAATTCACAAACAAGAACAAGATTATTCTTACTCTGTAGCTGTCCATTGGCAAACAGGGGCAACTTTCCGATGATCTGCTGTACCGTTTCAGATCGTGCCAACCCTGCCAAAGCCCTACATGCCATCCCCCGAATGCAATCGGCATCGGTAATCGGTGTCTTGACGCACATCAACGAAAGAAGCACAATGATCCCATTGTTGGACCGGACACTTTCCCATACCTTCTGCAGCAGTTCCTCCGAATTCTTATTTGGCATACGCTTCTTGGCCGACCCAAAACGAGCCAGGGACCCGCTAGGGCGATGAATCGGAGCGCAAACCGTGTGCACCAGCACTGCCAGTGCCGACTTTTGAACCTCGGAATCTGCAACGATCTCTCCCTCGGCCGCGCCCAGTACGATGTTGATGCCGGCTGCCGAACCCTCGTTCAGTTCGATCCGCTCGCAGAACATGGCGTGGACCCGGGGAATCACGCAACAGATGTTCAGCACATCGAGAGCCGCGCGAACCGTCTCGGCACTGCAAGAACTAAGATTATATTAGATGATCGGACCTTTTTTATGATTACTGATGAAGTGTAGACTCGACAGAAAGATGAATAGTTACAGTATGCGAAAAAAGTTGATCCATCCCCAGTGAAAAACTAGATATCTTCCAAAAACCCACCATGGAATTAAAACAAAATTGATTGTCTTGAATCCCTCGAAAAAGTGGTTTAACACTTTCATAATACTAATGAGAAAGCTGTTATTTTCATAGTTGTTCAGTCGAATGAGAACATACAATTTAAGATCCGGATTTCTAAATCCACGGAATGTAGGAGAAATAGACTTCGATTCCAGTTTAGTCGCTTTTTCGTTTTTCACTCCTTGTCGAATGCGGCAAATAAATCGGTATGGATAGCATCAGATCTAAATTTGACAGAAAAAAGTCATGCACAAAAGAAGTGAACGTCACCAAGTTACTCGTCCTGGATCATCATTTCAAACAGTTTGGCTCTGATTTCACGACAGTTGTTGACATCTATCTTTCCCTATTATTACGAACCGTGAACATGTAAGCTTCCTTCCACATTGAAAAGAAGCATGTTCTGTCAAACGAAGCTTGAAAGATGAGCCGAACGAGAGTCTTGGGACGGATAAACCTTTTTAATTCTTTTAAGAAGAGCTGGCAACGCTGCCGACAAAAGATGTCGCGTGTTTTCACAACGGTCTTTTAACTCGCTTAAATAGTGGTTGAAACGGTGACAAGGAGTATAGTTTTAGCGTCAAAGCAGTGGTTGCCTTCAGTTTTATCTTGGAACGGTGAAGTTTTCCGAAAACCGCGCCGGATAAGTAGTTTTTGTGCCTAGGCCTTCGGGCCATTGTTTCTTTCCCAAAACATCAAACACTATGGGAAATAAAAACTGTTCCGTAGTACGTTGTATGCGAACGAACTCGACTGTAAATACATTTATTATTAAATGGTGATAATGTAAACAATCTTTTATGAACTTACAAATAAGTTTCGCCGTTTACCCTAAGCTCTAGCTCTGGCAACCCTAAACCGTCGGATATCACCGGCTATTTGAAGCTAATGGACGAAAATCATATTTATCTTCGGGTACAAAACAAGTATTCTTGCGTACTTACGCTTTTTCTTTCCTACCGCTCTAATTGAGCTCAACCCGGTTCACCTAACCGGAACAACCGAACGGTCACTCAACTATCAAAGGAAATACAATATTTTAGTGGGAAATTGCGCAGTAAGGAATTTCTATCACCTAACCTCTTCCGACTCACAAACCCGCGAGCACTCAAATCACGCGCAACTAGCCAAATAGATTTCACCTATGTTTTCTCTAAAACTATTCACTAAAAACTAACTAACTGCCAGGTCAGGAAAAAACGTGTCGCAGTTTCGATCAATTTTCTAACAATGACAATTCTTTTTCGGCGCCAACGCGTTGACGTTTGTCCGATCTCCGTACCAAGGTTGCCAGTTCTACTAACACCCCAACCCGTAACGTCGTAGTCAATCGACTTTACTCTCCTCCTGCACGTCCAACAGAGCAACCTTTACCGCTGGTCTTTGAAGAGTAGATCCGTCGCAAGTCTCCACCGACCTTGTGAACTTGTCCGTCTCGTCCTGGATAAGTCCTCACCACTTTACCTCGGAGCCATCCGTTGCGCACGGACTCGTCTACGATGACCACTAGATCGCCGACCTTCAGCGGCCGCGTTTCCGCGAACCATTTCATCCTGCAGGCTATAGTAGGTAGATAAGCTTGCACCCAGCGCTTCCAAAACTGGTTTGTTAAGTGTTGAATAATCTTCCAGTTTGGTCGAAGAGGTGTAGCATCGTCGATTGGTACCCTTGGTGGTTTGCTGTCCTCGCCGGAACTTAGCCAAAGGAAATGATTTGGAGTCAGCACTTCTTCCTTGGGATCCTCCAGCGGCACGAACGTCAGCGGATGGGAGTTGACTATCAATTCTGCTTTCGAGAGCAATGTTCGCAGTCCTTCATCGTCTAGCCTTTGATGGTGCGAGAGAGTCTTGAATGCCTTCTCCGAACTGGCTCTCATCCGGGGAATGTAGTAACGTAGCTTGATCTCGTTCAGTACCGTCTGGGAATTGGCATGACCGTACCTTTGGTAAAATCGCAGCATCAAAGAAGTGATTACATCATGATTTTTTGGTACTATCTCAGGATTTCGAACTTCGAACGAATAATGAGCCGCTAGGTGATCGATTCTGCTCGCCTTCCGGAGAACACCGGACTCATCGATCATCGATGATAGCTTCGCTAGGACACTTCCCTTGCCGATACGCTTCCACCGCTTCGGTGAAGGCTCAGAACTGCTTCTAAACGCTTGAATTTCTCCTGCAAACACCTGTCGCTGTACAGCCCGCCAAATGGCTGTTTCCGCCGACACACAATCATCACGATTCAGACCACCACAGGACTCACTAGATTCCACAGGATCCCGTTTGAAGCGCTTAAAGCGGTGCACAAAATGATGCAGGTTAGCAATTCTGTTGGGTAGACCACCACACCGCGAGCAATTTTCCATGTTGACTACAAAATTATCTCCAGTAGTCACCCCAACCCGTTTCAGAACGTGTTTGGAGTGCGACTGCCAACTAGGTATCTCAAAACCAACTGATCGGTTGACCAGACTCACTTCCAAAGCCAGTTTCGTTGCCTCTTCAATGGCACAGCTCGCAAGGAAATCGTCAAAATATGTGTTGTCAACAATTGCTTCAGCAGCTTCCGGATAACGATCTTTATGTTCCTGGGCGTTTCCATTCTTAGCAAACTGTGCTGAACACGGGGAGCACGTTGCCCCGAACGTTGCGACGTCCATGTACACGTCGAGCGCAGCTTCTGAATTCTCCTGATACAAATATCGTTGTGCGTTTCTATCTGCCGAACGAATAATCAACTGGAACAAAAGCTGGGAGCTCAGAAAGATTCCTCCATACGTAGCCGCAGCATCCCAGAATACACGCACCTTTGTTAACTTGCTCGGATGTCGCACTGCGCTGATTGGCAGGTGCCAAATCTTTCCGTCGTCACTGTTGCGGAGCTCGTCTGACGTTGCTTTGTGAACGTACCCCTTGTGTAGATAATCGTTGATTTGTTTGTCAATATTAGTTTTCAGTTCGGGATCTTTCAGCAAGCGCCTTTCAAAACAACCGTGTCGACGTACTGCCTTGGTAAAGTTGTTCGGAAAAACCGGCTCATCGCTTTTCCAAAACAATCCATTTTGGAACTTTCCGGATGGTATACGAACTGTCGTCTTTTCGAGTAATCTTCTGGCCCGTCGATCTTCATCGGATTCGGGTGGTATCAATCCGGATATCGCCAGGTTTTCGAATTCAAGATACTGCTGGACCGGTTCATGGAGCTCGCGGCTATTGGAGCTCTCGCAGACATGAAGGAAAGCACTACCTATCGTTTCAGGTGCTCTTCTTCCACCGAATATTGCCCATCCGAGGCGAAATTTAGCAGCAATAGGTTCTCCTCCGGATCTTTCCCTCTTCTTCAAAGCTAAGTTGAGCTGGGCATTGTCGACACCGATAAGAATTCGTGGCACGGCCGTCCGGTAGCTGCTGATGGGAAGTCCACACAGATGGGGGAATTGCTTCGAGAGACTCTCATAATCCAGGCTCTGCTTCGGTAATTCCAAGCTCTCAACGGTTCTTACGTTCGCCAGCTGATGGATGCGATTGTTCGAAGCACCTGAGATACCTATCTCGACCTTACGAGAGTTACTCTCACTTCTCGTGACGTTACTAGTCCACTGCAAGCAAAGCGGAATTCTTTCGCCCACCAAGCCCAGTTCGTCGATAAGTTCGTCTTCGACCAGCGTCAGGTCGGATCCGTCGTCCAGAAAAGCAAATGTGGACACCGACTTCCCGTTCGCGTGAAGAGTCACCGGAAGTATTTTGAAGAATGTGGTGCCTTGCTGGTGTTGATGATGGGCAGTTACCGATACAGAAGATTCCGATCCTTGACTCTTGAGAGTCGAACAACTTCCTGGATGTAGCAGTTTATGGTGGGGCTCAGGGCATCCATTGATCCCGCAAGGCTGCTTGTTTCGGCAAGGCCACCTTCCATGCGGCGCCAGACAACGCCTACACATTCCCGTTTCGCTGATGAACCTCAGCTTCTTTTCGAGCGGCAACGTTTCGAACTGCTTACAAGTTCGGACTCTGTGCGTTGTACTTTTGCACATCAGGCACGGCTTTAGCTCCGGAGTAACTTTCGAAGCCGGTGGTCCAGGCGCTGAGGACACGGAGGCGGAATGTGCGTTCAAATAAACTGGCTTCTCCTTTCTCACAACACCTTTTGTGGCTTTTTCATTCAGACCAACATCCGACGTCAATTTCACCTTGCATGCCGCTGTTCGATAAGCCGACACAAACGCACAGAAATCACCAAGCGATGGTTCCGGAAGAGCTGCTAACTTCATACCCCATTGTAGCTGCAAGTCGGGTGGAAGCTTAGCAACAAGCTCTGCCAGCAATAGTGGATTGTCCAAATGGGTGTTGAGTTTCGCTGACTGCATGTACGTCACCATGTTGCGTACCTCCCTGCCGAACGTCACAAGCGTCTCCAATTTCGTCACCGACGGCTGAACGGTTTTCCGGATCTTGGATAGCAGACAGTAAACAATTTGGTCTGGCCTTCCACACTCGGCTCGTAGGATGTCGATAATTTCCGGGATTGCATCCGGCAGCGTTAGAATATTCTGAACCTTTTCGCGAGCGCTACCAACAAGACTTTTCTGTAGCCTAGCAAGGTTCTCGTCGGGTTGTATGCCACACATGGCCGTTGTCGATTCAAATGCACTCAAGAACATGGGCCACTCGAGTGGGTCCCCGGAAAACTTGGGGAGGTCTCTAGAGACAACTTGACGCGCCGCCAGTTGCTGTGGCGTAATCATGCGACCTGTAGCATGAGGAAATCCTTTACCCAAATCTGCTGACACTGTTGGTGGAACTGTAGGCGGGTGCTGCTCGGATGCTTGCCAAGCACACGGCTGTACATTCAAACCAAAGTTCGGATGCCTGACTGGGTTGTTGATAAAGACTCCTCCCTGAGGGTGCGCAAACTGATAATCAGCACCAGATGACGGCATGTCAGGAATATTCGGAAAATACATCGCCCCGTAGGGGTTATTCATCACTGGAAATCCAGGGAACTGCGACGAGCTCGGCGGTGGCAATATTAGCGGATTCACTGGTACAGGTGGAACTGGATTCTGAGCCACTGGCGGAAAACGTGGATTCGAATCAAGATAATTGCTCCTTGGGCCCGGTGCTATAGCTGGGGGAGGATTTCTCACTGGAATCTCTGCTTGTTTTGGCACAGTGCTTGGTTGAATCTGTTGACCTGATTGAATAACTGCTTGCATTCTTTGCCGCTCCTCTCGCTGTTGGATGGCGGGATGTGGGTTCGCACTTGGAGCCACTGTCTCGGGTTTCTGCTGGACTGGGGTAGAAGTATGCACGAATCCGCATTGTTGTTCCACCCAACCGGCGATACTTCGATGACTTTTTCCTCCTACGCTACGATCACATCCTTCATTGAGCTCTTCTAGAGCTATTTCTGCCTCTAGCTGCTGCTTTCTAGCAAGAAACTCGCGATCCCGTTCCGCTTTTTGATCCTCCAAATCCTTTTGCTCTTTTAGGTGCCTCAAACGAAGATGAGCAATAGCATTGACTGAGACGACTGATCCGGCATTCGAATTAGACGAGGATTGAAGTCTTCCGAAATTTCGATCGTCCTGTCTCCCACTTATTGGATCGGTGGTATTACCATCACGTTCAGCGGCGCGAGCTGAAGCAAATGTGTGTGCTTCGGGCGAGTTTATGTTGCCGGTTTGAGTCGAATTAACTGCGTTGTGACTAGCTACGCATCTGCAGCAGAGCCAGCTTCGATCGGCTATGGTAGCCGTAACACCGGCGCATCCATAATGTTGCCATTGCGTACACTCGTCACAAGCGACCATGCTCTGCGCTGAATCCGGGCGACGACATGTTACGCAGTTGAACAGCTCTCCGGTAGGGCCTTCCATCATCGGTTCCAGGTTTAGGTTGCTCGTTGCAGCTTTATTTTCGAGATTTATGGGAAATAAAAACTGTTCCGTAGTACGTTGTATGCGAACGAACTCGACTGTAAATACATTTATTATTAAATGGTGATAATGTAAACAATCTTTTATGAACTTACAAATAAGTTTCGCCGTTTACCCTAAGCTCTAGCTCTGGCAACCCTAAACCGTCGGATATCACCGGCTATTTGAAGCTAATGGACGAAAATCATATTTATCTTCGGGTACAAAACAAGTATTCTTGCGTACTTACGCTTTTTCTTTCCTACCGCTCTAATTGAGCTCAACCCGGTTCACCTAACCGGAACAACCGAACGGTCACTCAACTATCAAAGGAAATACAATATTTTAGTGGGAAATTGCGCAGTAAGGAATTTCTATCACCTAACCTCTTCCGACTCACAAACCCGCGAGCACTCAAATCACGCGCAACTAGCCAAATAGATTTCACCTATGTTTTCTCTAAAACTATTCACTAAAAACTAACTAACTGCCAGGTCAGGAAAAAACGTGTCGCAGTTTCGATCAATTTTCTAACAATGACAATTCTTTTTCGGCGCCAACGCGTTGACGTTTGTCCGATCTCCGTACCAAGGTTGCCAGTTCTACTAACAAACACAATTGTCTTTAGTGAATCACATATCACTTGATTCAACTCACCGAGTAGTGGACAGTGAGCTCTCACTGCCCAGATCACCATGGCCTCCACTAGCGGAGGACCACACGGTTTCCCACCACTATTAAATACGAAACAAAGAGCCAACGATAATTCTCGCTATGTTGTGGTCTCTCATGCAAATGGAACTTTGGCAAACGTGAATATTTTCCTTATCGATAAGTCGATTCGAGCTTGCTCAGCAGTGGAAAACATAATGAAAAATCACAACACCGGAACATACACTGTGAAAGTAACGTCCGAAACACAAGCTACTAAACTCAAAGAACAACTAAAATCGTTAGGGGATGGAACGCCAGTTATAGTCTCAGATGACTTACGAAGGAATCAGTGTAAAGCCATTATCTCGTGTCGTGATCTGATTGGTATAACAGAAACTGAAATCGTAAGCGAAATGGCTAAACAAAGTGTAATAAGTGTCCGACACCTCAAACGTAGAGAAGGTTCTAATTTAGTAGAAACCGGAACGGTGGTTCTGACATTCAACAAGTGTTTCCCACCTGAAAAGGTTCAAGTTGCATGTTATCAATTGCCCACTCGAACCTACTACCCACCCCCTATGTTGTGTTATAAATGCGGAACTTTCGGACATTTAAGCGACAAGTGTAAAAATGAGCAAATTTGTCTGAAGTGTTCTAACAAAACCCACGGCAAAGATGTGCCATGTCCGAATCCTCAAAAATGTAAGAACTGTTCGGCTGACCATAGTGCCTTTAGTCGAGCATGCCCGGTACGCAAACATGAAGAACTCATAGTGAAAACAAAATACGACATGGACATATCGTACCCGGCTGCCCGAAGAATGGTCGAAGAACGATCTGGAGCAAGGAGCTTCAGCAGCGTAGTTGTGGCCGGAATATCCGGTAGTGAAAACAGTGGAGTAAACGAAGAAAGACTACAGTGGATAATGTGCAATCTTGCCTGGCTCGTGTGAAGGTCCTTCGATAACTGACTCGTTGAGCTTGTTCATCGAGTTTATCCGCTCGCTGCACGCTTATCTTAGATCGGTCTATTGGATGGTTATTATAGCCTATAGCTTAGAATGCCACATTCTCCCCTTGCTGAAAACAAGAAACGCTTTAGTAACTTGAAGCCAACGGTGTTAAAGTTCAATTCATCCACTTTCTTATGTTTTTAATGTGTGAAATAAATATTTAAACGACCTGTTGATATTCGTTTTTTTTAAGACATGATTATCAAAATGATTCAATTAATGCTGGTTTGCAAATAAACCCCACCTAATCCTTGTTTCTAATTAATATTCAATGGCTCATTTTTCCTTTCTTTGCCATGCTTTGAATCCATTCCAACTTATTAAACTTTTGGAAAACATATTCACCTCGACTATAATTTGCAGTATTTCACTCATCACTCATTCTCCCCTTGCCTGAAAAAAAAAAACCAACTATAATCTTACAGTATAATTCCTGTGTTTCATCAATTTTCAGCTTTGGACGCAATATAATTTAGTATATTTAGTAATCTCTTATGTGCAACATCACGTTATATAATCCTGATGAAGTTTGTTGTTTTTTTTTATTATTATAGTCAGCTATATTTGCTCTCTGATTTCCTTTTGAGTTCTGATTCTTCAGATGATATAATTTTTTTTTTAATTTTTGACTGACATGAAAACAGTTATACGTTTATTTATTCATTTATTTATTTTTTTAACTGCACTGCCATGATCTTAACCCGGCTAAAATGCATTACAATGGGCTATAGATACCCAGCTTTTCTTGTTTTCTATGTCGGCACTGCCATGAGCTAAACTCGGCTGAAGTGCATTGCGATGGGCTAAACCCGGCTTTACTTGATTTCGATGCCGGCACTGCCATGAGCTTAAACTCGGCTAAAGTGCGTTGATAAGTCGGTACTGCCATGAGCTTAAACTCGGCTAAAGTGCATTGCCATGGGCTAAACCCGGCTTTACTTGATTTCGATGCCGGCACTGCCATGAGCTTAAACTCGGCTAAAGTGCGTTGATAAGTCGGCACTACCATGAGCTAAACTCGGCTAAAGTGCATTGCCATGGGCTAAACCCGGCTTTACTTGATTTCGATACCGGCACTGCCATGAGCTTAAACTCGGCTAAAGTGCATTGCCATGGGCTAAACCCGGCTTTACTTGATTTTGATGCCGGCACTGCCATGAGCTTAAACTCGGCTAATGTGCGTTGTTATGTCGGCACTGCCATGAGCTAAACTCGGCTAATGTGCATGTAAAGTGGATCACTTTATGTTTGTTTCATTTCTATTTTATTTTTCTTTCATTTCTGTTTTAGTTAATTCATTTATTTGACTCTAATTTATCACCATTTAAATTTTTTTCTTAATTTTATTTTTATTTAATTTTATTCTGATTTTATGTTTTTTTAATTTAAATCTCATTACATTTAGACATCCTTTTATTCTGAGTTTTTTTTTTATTTAATTTTAATTTAATTTTAATTTAATTTTAATTTAATTTTAATTTAATTTTAATTTAATTTTAATTTAATTTTAATTTAATTTTAATTTAATTTTAATTTAATTTTAATTTAATTTTAATTTAATTTTAATTTAATTTTAATTTAATTTTAATTTAATTTTAATTTAATTTTAATTTAATTTTAATTTAATTTTAATTTAATTTTAATTTAATTTTAATTTAATTTTAATTTAACTTTAATTTAATTTTAATTTAATTTTAATTTAATTTTAATTTAATTTTAATTTAATTTTAATTTAATTTTAATTGAATTTTAATTGAATTTTAATTTAATTTTTATTTTATTTTAATTTAGTTTGAATTTAATTTAAATTTAATTTTTATTTTTATTTAATTAAGTTTTCAATATTTTTTAGATTTACTTCTGTGTTGGAAATTAAATTCTTTCCAGTTTGTTTTGTGAAAAATGATTAAGAAAGGCTTAGAAGTTGAAAACAAAGTTGTTCATATTATTGGTAGGTTACTCATTTGAAATATATGTTAATAAGCGTAATGTATAACTCATATAAATGTTATATTGAACAATGCATATATAGAGATAAAACAAGTTTTGTGTTTCATTGTCGTATCGTGTATCTTGTTTCAAAAATTGATGCCCAGACTGTCAATCAATGATTGACCGTCGTTGATTTAGAAATTGACGGCCATGTTTTGTATTCCATTTTCTCACCTGTTTTAATACACTCCAGTAGGGAACAAAACTACACAAAAGATTCTGACGAAAACACATTTCTCGTTCTATTTCTTTTTGACAAACTTAAAAATAACACAGGCACCTTGAACAAAATTTTCATCCCAAAAGAGTCGACAGACAGATTTGAATCGGCCGGCCCCACTGCCTCCGTACACCAAGAACAATTCAATCCTGGCTTGAATCGCCAATGTGCAATCTTGCCTGGCTCGTGTGAAGGTCCTTCGATAACTGACTCGTTGAGCTTGTTCATCGAGTTTATCCGCTCGCTGCACGCTTATCTTAGATCGGTCTATTGGATGGTTATTATAGCCTATAGCTTAGAATGCCACAGATAAGTGACATAAAAAAGAAAGAAGAAATGATAAAAGAAAAAGAAGTGTTCTACATGACGAAAATTGAAGAGTTGTGCAAAAAAACAAGAAGAAATGGAAAAGAAAAATAGTGATGACTCAAAAAAATGGGATGAAATGAAAGAAGCAATAGATAAAAGTAAACAACAAATTAAAAAACTGGAAGATAGCCTCAAATCAAAAGATGAATACATACGCCTTCTGGAGGAAAGGATTCGCAGCCAATGTGTACTTATTGCGTCACAACATAGTACAACCACGGGCAAAAGTATCGGAAAAGCACTAACGAAACGAACATGGACTGACCGTGCTCAATCTCAAGATTCCGACAATTCGGACTCCTCATCGCCCGAAGCTAAAGCACTAGCGTTGGACGAAGAAAGTCAAATGGATATGTTTGAGGACTCGGTGCTGATAGATATCAGTTCCGAAACCCAGCATTCGTCTTCATAGTTCAATGGAACTGCAACGGATTGCGTGCAAGATACACTGAGATGCAGCTTCTTATTAAACAATACACCCCGAAAATCATTGCTCTTCAAGAAATTAAACTGACAAAAAGCATAAATTTCCCCGGATATGAAATATTCTTTAACTACAGAACCAACCACGGAGGAGGAGTAGCTATCGCAGCACTAAATGGTATAACTGCAAACCAAATACCGCTACGAACAACTCTAGAAGCCGTAGCAATAACTGTGGACATTCCTATAAAAACTTCAATATGCTGTATCTACCTCCCACCAAACTGCCTTGTGACAAAATCAGATCTAACAAACCTCCTTGAGCAACTACCAAAACCTATAGTACTGCTCGGAGATGTAAACGCACGCCACCACCTATGGAGTCAAACGGGTGAAGACGGTCGAGGCAAAATAATAGCTTCCGCCCTCGATGATTTTGATCTAGTTATCCTTAACGATACAAGCCCTACTCATTTCCCACAACAAAACGGATACACTCCATCTTCTCCAGATATCTCAGCTTGCAGCCCAGAGATCGCCCATAAACTCGGGTGGAGATGCTGCAACGATCTACATGGAAGCGACCACACACCCATTTTCCTCGGGGAGCAAGAAACTACCGCTTCTAAAAGAAGGCCGAAATGGAAAATCGAACTCGCTGACTGGCATAAATATGAAACCGAAATAGAAAACCGAATCCAACCTGATGTTTCTTACAGTATTGAAGAGCTATCCGATATCATCCGAGCAGCAAGCGAATCCTCTATTCCCAAAACCAGCGAAACCGTTCAAAAACGCCATGTCCCATGGTGGGGTCGGAAAGTGGCAGAAGCGGTACAAAAACGAAGGAAACATTTGAGGAAGCTAAAATCAACGGATCCTTCAAACCAGAACTACGAACAATTGAAGTTGCAATTTAGAAAAGCCAGATGCGAAGCCAGAAAAGTAATCGAAGAAGAAAAAACTCGGTGTTGGGAAGAGTACACAACGTCAATCAATGTGGAAACACCTGTATCTGAGATCTGGGGAAAAATAAGAGCAATTTCGGGTAAACTGGCGACAACCAAAACGTGGTCCATCAAAACTGACAATGGCCCAATTACTGACAATATGCAAATAGCCGAGCACCTTGCCTCTTTTTTTGAGAACGTTTCCTCTGATCAAGCATATCCACCAAGGTTTCAACAAATGAAGCAAAAACAGGAACATCTCCCTGTTAAGTTTCCTAGAGCCCATAACGCTGAGTACAATAAGAATTTTAACCTACACGAACTGATGCTCCAGCTCGACAAACTGTCTTCCACCAGTCCAGGACCAGACGGCATTCATAACGCTATGCTTCAAAGGCTTCCGTTCTACGCGAAGAAAAAGCTTCTCGAAGCTTTCAACAACTTGTGGGAAAACAACACCTTTCCAGAGGAGTGGAAAGAGACTATTCTTGTCCCTATTCCAAAGCCGAAGAAGAATCCCAATGATCCTACAAACCTCCGACCGATCCATCTATCTAGCTGCGTCCTCAAGTTGTTTGAACGTATGGTCAATCGAAGATTGATGGACGTCTTGGAAGAACGTGAATTTTTTGGCCAACATCAATCCGCTTTCCGTCGCGGAAGACAAACATTAGATGTACTGGCCAAATTAGAAAACTTCGAAAAACTGGCTATTGAAAGAAAACATCACGTCGAATATCTCTTCCTTGACATCGAGAAGGCGTACGACAGAACTTGGCGTAGACTTATCCTGAGTACACTGGCTAAAGCGAACATAGGAGGCAAAATGTCTAAATTTTGCACATCGTTCCTCAGCGAAAGAAAGTTCCGAGTAAGTTTTAACGGGGTTAGCTCATCCATGAAACAGCTGGAAAACGGAGTCCCCCAAGGCTCAGTTTTGGCCGTAACATTTTTTCTACTGGCAATTCAGTCGATACAACGTTTTATCCCGGACGATGCTTTCTTAGAACTCTTCGCAGACGACATCACAATAGGTGTAGCAAGTCCTAACGTCAGAACGGTAAGGCAAAAACTACAGAAAATCCTGAAACAAATCGACGACTGGTCCTTATCATCCGGATTCAAAATCTCGACTTCGAAATCAGCTGCTATGCACATCTGCTCTAAACGACGACATCGTCGCCACCAGCAACCATTAACATCGAATGGTAACGAAATCGCATTTGTTCGGTCCCATAAAGTCTTGGGTGTCTGGGTGGATTCACGCCTTAATTTTAAACAACACGTATCAATTGCCAAATCTGAAGGAAAAAAAGGACTTAATTTGCTTAAATGCTTAGCTAAAACCAAGTTTGGGGCTGATAGAGTTTGCATGATGAGGATACTGAACTCTGTTATAATTCCCAAAATCACCTACGGAATAGAAATATTTTCTGCATCCAGTGAAGCGATCTACAACCAACTAGCAACTGTATACCACCAAGCTATACGGTATTGTACAGGAGCCTTCAGAAGCAGCCCCATTGAAAGCCTTCTAAGTGACTCGGGCTTACAGCCGTTTGACTTCATCGTGAAGAAAAAGCTCATAATGTACGCGACAAGACAATTGGAACGGAAAATAATACCACCATCTGCCCCAGTCATCGCTCGGTCAAATGCAGCCTTAGAAGAATTCAACATTCCTGAGACTCGTGTAACTTTGGACAAACATTCAATTCCGACCGATTGGAGTACTCGTCAGGGTATAGTGCGAATACCGAGAATCACAAACGGTCAACCGGTTGCCAAGCGTGCGGAATTCTATAATTACGTCGAAGATCACTATCGCTACAGATCCCAAATATACACCGATGGCTCAGTAAACGCTACCGGTGTTGGATGCGGCATCTACTCACAAGAAATCGATCGCAGCATCAAACTTCCCAGCACATTATCCATCTTTAGTGCCGAGGCTTGGGCCATTCTCACAGCGTTGAAAGAAGGCCGGAATCTCACAAACAAGGTTATTTTTAGTGATTCTATGAGTGTTTTGAGTGCAGTAAAATGCAACAGATCAAGACATCCATGGGTTGTCGAAATAAGGAGAGCGATTGCCAGAAATAACGCTGAGCTGTGTTGGGTACCGGCTCACGTGGGAGTACAAGGCAATGAACATGCAGATCTACGAGCCAGAGACGCAGCATCCTGTTCAAACGCTGCTGAAGATATTCAAATCCCATTTAACGATTTCAAAAGGCTTGTTGATCAAAAACTACACCAGAAATGGGCCCAGACATGGTATGCAAGCTCAAACAAGTTAAGACGGATAAAAGCAACACCGAAAGAATGGTCAACGTCTCGAATATTGAACCGGAATGACAGCAGAGTTATCACCCGTCTCCGTATTGGCCATTGTACTCTGACACATGGACACCTGATGACAAGAACCGACGAGGATCCATGCCGTACCTGTGGAGAACCAATTACCGTTCAGCACATTCTAATCGACTGCAGAATGTACCAGAAAGAAAGGAGGGAATGCAACGTATCTGACCAGCTATACCATGCTCTTGGCGACGACATGGCATCACTAACAAACACATTGAAATATTTAAAAGAAACAAACCTGTACAGTAAAATTTAAATTGTTAATTTTGTATATCGTAATTCTAACCGACCAGAATGACCTAAGTTGTTAAATGGTCGTTAAATAAAATAAACAAACAAACAAACAATTCTTTTAAAGCTGTTAACCTAGTAATTTCATCACCTTTAAAATAATTCTACTTATGCCGTATTTTTTTTCACCTGGAGGCAATCCAAAGGCAACCAAGGTTCGCTCTAACTGCTGTCATCGTGCTCATTTATTGCTCTAGAGGCAACCTAGGTTCGCTCGAAAAACGGACGAAGTCGCTCTGAGAAGAAAGTCAGTTTTGCGAGAAGTTCACCAATACTCTCAACGTTGTTGTCAAAACATTAAACAGCTGTTTTTGGCTAAAAGCAAAACAGTTGAAATAATTAACGGGAAAATGATTAGTGCCGCGATTTTGAACCTCTCAGCCAAGCAAAATTGTGCTATCTGCTGTCCAGTGCAATCCAGACACGAAAAAAGGCAATCCGGATATAAAGAACCGAGTGAAGAAATCCAGAAGGGAGATCAAAATGACAGCTGCATGTAAACATTGCGCTCGTTCTCACACACACACACCTACATATGGATTAACTCGAAACCCGAAAGACGTTTTTTATTCGGACGGTTCCAGAGCCAAAACCGAAATAAAAAAAAATACGCCATTAGTTTCTATAAAATTGCCGAAATGCCAACTCAGATTAAAATTAATAATTCTTTCACTAGATAAACAAGAAACAATGTAATTAGTTAGGATGAGTTGATGAACTTTTTTTGCATAAACTGTAAGTTAACAGTGAGATCCTCTTGTACTCACCGTCCACTGTAGTTCCATTCGTAGGCCAGGGCGATGATTCTCAGCAATAGATTAACCCCACCGAGCTCCAGGAACTCATCGACCGGTGCCCAGCGTGCCTTCATCGGCAGCAGTTCCTGCAGCGTTTTGATCTGATCGCTAATAACTTCCGGCGAATTTTTGACCGACTTGAACACCGGCTGAGCCAACGTTCCGGTAGGGCACTGCTGCCTGGTTACCTGAATGTATTTGTAGTAGAGATGGTTCTCGAAGTATTTCTTCAGCGCGACGCAAACGTGACGAACCACCTGCCGGGCGGCACATTCCTCGTCATCATTCAGATTGTAGTCGTCGGAATTGGTGAGAATCGGAAGCACTGCAATCACGTTGTACAGTTTGCGGAGTCCATCCTGTTTATCGAACTCGTCCATCATGGTTTTAAACTGGCAGCTTAGGCCGAAGAACATTGTAGCGTGGCACCGGCCAGAATCGTGAGAACATCCGAGCAGCCAAAGGGCGTACTTCACTAACTCGGTGATTATTTTCTGGAACATTAGACAAATCCTTTCCATGGCATCTTCGCAATATGCCAGATAGTAGAGGGCAATCGAGACTCCCGTTGCTGCTAAGCTTGGTCTTGGTACTTTGAGCAGCCTTTCCAGTCCTCCGTTGGCAATAAATTCAAGTGAAAATTTCTTGTGACAAAGCAGCGAAGCTAGATATTTCAGTGCCTCGAAAGCCAAACAAGTGTCCTTGGCATCCAGGTTTTCAATGTAACGGAAAATCAAACTCATGGCATTATGCTCAAAAACGTACGGCAGAAATTCCTGATATTCACCCATTGGAGTCAAATATCGAAGGATCAGCATCTGCGAGGTGGCAATCGTTGCCGGATAGATGGGGATCATATTTCGATGCGCAACACTGCGATTATTGTCCTGGGTGTTCTGTTGGCTGTTCTCATTCTGGAACAACATATTGAGATTGGCCACCGAAGACACTCCATTTGAGGTGGTTGGAGCAGTTTCTTCACTGGCTGATCCTAAATGTGCAAATGGTCGATCGGGATCCTCCTCGCCGTTTTCTCCCATTCCGGAATCGCTTTGACTTTCACCTCCCGCCGAAGATCGTTGCGATATCGCGACTGCTTCTCCCTGGAACATCCTATGGAACGCCGTGCTACTAACTCCTTCACCCGCTTCCGATAACCGATCCCGATTGCGATGAGCGAGTTGCAACACATGCAATCTTCTGAGCATAATCGGCAACAATCGAATGTTCTGTTCACGAGAACTTACGGCAATCTCTTGCACTTCCATCGCTGCACCCAACAACCCGGTTGCGTAACTTTGCAGCGGTTCCGGACTTGATTCGGCCCAGCTAGCGAGCCGCGTAATTAGATGATCAAACTCGGCCTGAAAAACAGCCGACGTTTCCAGTCCCGGCATGATGACCAAGATTAGCCGACAGGCGGCAATATTCAGTGGTTGCGAGCATTGTTGGATGTTCTGTCGGGTGAAGAAGTTATCGCGCAGATAGTCATTCACAAGCCGGGTCATGAAGTGGTCTTTACGGAACAGGGTTTTCAATATACGACCCAGATCCGAGTTCGGATCCGTTCGGGAGGGATGTCGTTCGTCGAACGGGTCCGGATCTTTGCGCATGTACACTTCGGTTTCCTCCTCAAAAATTTCTCCCAATCTGTAACGAGGAGGAAGGAGTTAAAAAATTTGATAAACAAGCTTCATTTAGAACTGTTTAAAACCGGATTTTTTTTTCGAAGAATGGATAACAATTCGCCTTTTTACAGGTCAATCTTCAGAAGCAGTTTTTGGATTTTAGCAATGTGTTGTCGCAATATTTAAAAAACTATTTTTTTTATATTTTTCTACACATTTCATAAATTTAATCATTTGTTTTTAACTCTATTTTAATTTTAATTAATAAATTTTGTTATACATTTTTTTTTAATTTTGTTAACGTATTTCTAAATTGAGTTTTCGTTAACTTGTTTTCAATTTTGATTCGCTTTGTTTAATTTTTTTTAATTAGGTTACTGTCATAGTTTTTAAGGGTTTCTAAGGGATTTTTTTCGGCTAGTAATCTAGTTCCAACCAAAGACTTATTAACGTTTCCTATTGAATTCTCGTTAATTTTGTCTGATTGCAACGTCATTTTGTCGCCAAAAAATGTTTTTTCTTGTAAGATTGATTCGAATTCGATTGAGTCAAATAATGAAGTTTAATTTTAACTATATTAAAATATGATTTTTCATTATATGGATACATTTTGTTTATAGAAATTTCGATTAAGTTAAAATAATAGAAAAATAAATCAGAATTTCATAATTCTAAATTCTACAACTTGAAAAGTTGTACATACATACATTCCAAAAGTTTTTCTTATTTACCTGGTTACAATCGGTTCCGGATCGTAGCCCGGGATGCTGTGTCGTTCCTCCCAGAGTTGGAAAATGCGGGCCAAATCGCGGCCACGCAAAATCTCCGCCTGATCCGGCGGAGGCGAAGCCATTTAGCTCTACTAACAAATGCTTCCGGCAACCGAAATTCGAAAAACACAAATTCCCCCGAAGACGATGTCTCCGTAAACAGAAATGTCAACACACTTCTGCTTTCAGCACTTAAAGCAGCAGCAGAAAATCAACAATCTAACCTCAAAGCGGCGATGGAATTTTATTTTACGCACTTTCTCGACCAGATTTCACCCGACATGGGCGACTTTTGTGGGTCGATTTTCAGGATCAATCGGCCTCGTTCCGGGATGAAAATACGTTCCGGAAAAAATTGACGACTTTCTTCGACGGGATCGATGCACTTCAACGGTAAAAAGACTATTTTACAGCCGATTTTCTGACTTTTTAACGTCACTCTGTACGACTGGACAGCAGCAGATCTCACACGCTTGCGAAAATGATGGCTGGCTGGCCAGCAGGCTGCTTTCACTGATGACAGTTTCAGAACGTTTTCCGCATTTTTTTGTTTTCGAATCGATCACCGACAAGTTCATTCCTGTTCATTCGTGTTTCGGGTACACTGAGATTGGAAAATATTCACATTTGAGTCCACGTGTTTCGATATTATGAGGATCGAAAAAGGCACGAGATCTCCCTTCCCCAAAGATTTTTTTATCATGGATTTCACCCGGAGTTGTGCACAAAACGAAAAAAACGATGATAAGAAGCATTCATCAATATTTAAATTTTGCAATTATTATCAGCAAAATAACGTAAAGAGCAATAACTGACACACTGCAAAAAATCAACACATTAATAGATGTCAAATCACCTTCCAATGCTTTTGCATACAGTTTGTTTAATTTACGAACGGTGTCGCGTACATACCTTCCCGAATACGAAAATATTGTAACACAACAGTTCCTGTAGTAGTTATAAACGATTAGAGACAGTGTAAAAAAACGTTTAGAAAATGATATCTGAAACCATAAAAAACATTGCACTTATCTTGAAATCCAAAACGACGGTCTGTAGAATATGGCGTTAAGTTATGTTACTGTTTAAAACTATTAAAACCTCTATATGGAGACACTGTTCTAGAAACAGTTAGGGTATGGTTTCTAAAACGCTAATAAATAACGTTTTCAGCGAATTGAACTGTTTCTAGAATGAACATGTGTAGGCATATTTTGAACGCTTTATCAAACCGTTAATCGAACTGTTACGGAAATCGGTGTACGAACCGTTTGAACTAAAATTACTGTTTTTTTGATGGTCTCATATAACGTAACCATTGAAAAAACTATTAGATTATATCGTTACACTGCTAATAGACGATAAACTCAAAGCTTTTTTAATGCTAAAGAATGATGTTCACCAATCATCAAACTATTTACAGTACGCGTACTAAAAGCGCACGCACACAAACGCAAAAATTTCGTTCGATGCATATGGGAATTTTTCGGATAAGATTGACAAATCATTTTTATTTCATTATTTTATTGAATCACATTTAAAAACAAGAAATAACTTGCCCGAGATGAGCATTATTATGCTGCCAGCTCCTGTTCATTTCGCTCAGCACGCCCTGTAACACTTTCTGGCCAAGCAATCCTTGCACGAAGTAAAACTGGGGGTCCCGGCAGCATAACCTAAAACATAAGAAACGGGATCTTAGTATTTCTTTTAAAGATGATTTTAATTTCCACTTACCTGGTACAATCTCGTTGGTTGTATTATTCCTAGGATTTCGGTCCCAGTGTGCTGATTGCATCTCCTCGAGCAGAAAATTGATCGCGGCGAGTGAGGTGAAAATTTCCCGGCGTAGCAAATCAAAACAAACGGATAAAGACTGTTTGCGACAGTGGTGCCAAGTTCAATGTTTTATCAATATTTGTACAGATATCGAGAAACGGAATATTGAATAAATAAATTTCAGATGCTTAGGATGATTGTGTGTACCCGAATAGCAAAGACCATGGTATTAATATAACCGAACAATGATTTTCACCTTTGACGATAAACTTCATTGTAATATCTAAATCTCTGTCAACCACATTGAATTTTGAAACCACCATAGTTTTTTAAGTCACCGTGAAGTATATCGTTAATTCAAAATATTTCATAGTGCTCGAAAATGTCAGACGCACGGTATCACAGTAATTTTCTTGTGATTATTATTGTTACTATGTACTTTATGGTAGAATTCAAATCTAAACCATATCGAACATTGGTTAATTTCTGCTCTTTTAATGCAATCACAACTTTTCGTGTAGTGTCTTATGAAGCGCGCCGTTTTGTTCGGAAGACAAAAACAGAACAGAAGAATGGAACCGGACAAATCCGTAAGTTCTGGTGGATATCAACTGGCCGGGTTTGAACCAGCTGGGAAATTGCCGGTCAGTGCATTCTCTTGCTGGATGAAATAGCTCCCGTTAATCAACCATTGTTATGGATTGGTAATACTGGCAATATGGCTCAGGTGAGAAATTAGATTATTTTAAAATCATACGGCTAGTAATGAGGAAAACCAATTCTCTTTCAGGTATTACGTAAATACATTGGCGTAAAATTTTACCCCGAGAAAATACGGTGGTTAAATATCGAATCGTTCCTCCGGCTTCGGAAACCGACCAAAAAGCTGGCAAGTTTGAGATGATGCCCACTGACTTGGATCCAGATAATAAGAGTTTCACTAAGAAATAACCTGTAATGTATTAAGTGTAATAGTATTAAGTGTACCTAATATTTACTGAGAACAATCGAAAAAGTGAGTGAACGAGTGTTAAACACCTTTTACAAATTGATTTTTTCATCATGACAAAATCGTTTGTTTTATTATGATGTTTTTTAATAAAATAAACAAAACCACTGATGAACTGATGTACAAGCTAAGCCTTGAAAAGTGTGTAAAGTCCCGACGACCGTTTTGAATCAATTTTATGTTTTTTGGTTGAGCCACCAGATGTCTCCAAGGACACCAGAGAGAACTGTCAAGAAGAAAATGAAATGTAAACAAAACAAAACAACAAACTTTTAGTCAATTATGAAAAGGTCGTATCTATTTGACGAGTTTCGATCAAATTGATGTTGAAGATTCGTTACACATTTCTGATTTGCATTATCAAAATTTTACGCTTAATGCTGTTTTTCGAATTGCTTCAAACTAGCATGAAGCACTTAATATATATGTATTTCTTCGTTGGATTGTTAATTTTAAGCTCAACTGGATGAAATAACTGGTTCGTCTGGCTTGTTCAAAGTTGTTAGTTAGCCTCTATAGTAAAAAGAATCGAGGTAAAATAAACCAGATGAATTTACCTTGCTGTGAATATATTGAAGCCGTCCATTTTTCTACGATGTTAGTTTATTAATTTTTGAGATCATATACAATTGCGCTCTTCCAAGAATCAGGTACTTCAAAAGTTGATTCGGCTTGGTTAAATGATAGCATTTGAAATTATGAATACGTTTCTGGTTTTTATAATTCAAACTTGTATATTTGTCATTTCGTCAGTCTCTCTAGTGACAATATTGTAATGATGCCATTTTTCTCAGCTGAAATTTATTCTTAGTTCATCTAATTATATACATAGAGCAATTCATCTAATTGTATTTAAATTTATTTATTAATGAGTTCAAACACCATTTCGCCCTCTCGAAAAATTCTTACTTGCAAAAGAGCTATCTAGAAACAGTGCCATCTGTTGCGCCGTTCAAAAGTTACAAATCAAGCAATAGATGGCACTGTTTTTCGTCACTTTTTAACGGCTTCCCCGAATAAAAAAATACGGTTACCAAACAGTTACTGTAATAGTATCACAATTATTCAGGATAGCGTAAAAAAACTTTTAGATAATGATAACTGACATCGTAAAAAACATTCCACTAATTGTGAATTCCGAAACGACGGTCTCTTGAATATGGCGTTAAGTTATGTTACTGTTAAGAACTATTAAACCACTTGTATGGAAGAACTGTTCTGCAAGCAGTTGAGATAACGTTCAAAAACCAATCGGGGAAAACGTATTCTGGTCATCAAACTGTTTTCCTTAAAGTAATTTTTAAAGTAATCTGGTAACCAAACATTTCCAGTAAAGGTATAAAACGATTCGACAAAATGTTTCGTCCGAAGGTATGTATACGTTTATTGGAATCATATACGGGAACATGGCACGCACACATGTGCAAATTTGCATTCAGGGTTTTCGGATCATTTTATGAAACCATTTTTATTTGAGTTTTATTTGATTCTATGAATTCGTTTATTGTTGACTTACATGTAAATGTCCATCCGATTGGGTACATACCCAAGCAACCAAAATTCCCTTAAAAAGGTTCCATAGAAGCTTAATCAGCTCTCGTTTGTGTCTGAAGGGAATGCTAATCAGCCCAAAATTTAAGTTCTTAAAGCTACTTTCAAGTTCGTTTAGGTGGCTGTAGAGAACGCTATTCAGCTTCTAAGAGAATGTCAAGAAACTTCTACGCGCCGAAAAAAAAAATCCGATTGACAGATTGCTCTGACAACCAGATGTCAGATTGCTAGGTTGCCGGTCTATCATGGTCTATCTCATTGGTTTTAATTATATATTGTTTTGATTACAAAAGCTGCTTACACGCCTAGGGAATTGAACCGCTGCTCTCTAGATTGCAATGAAACTCACCAGCCTCTCGACCAATCCAGCAATAGTTCATTGCCATTGTAATAATTAGTATTTAAACTCAATATCATTTGAGATGAAGGAATAGGTTGGTCAATAATTTGTTCCTTATGTCGTTTGAAGGACTTTTTCAGTACACAATATGAATAATAACAATAATTCGCATCATCAAAAACTTTTTCGAATATCTTAACATTTATAAGAAAAATTCAAAAAAATCTTTGATTCCATTTGTAAATATCAGTACAGATATAAACAAAACAAATACCATGACATGAAATTGACAGACATTTTTGACATGTCGCTTAGAAATCCCATATAGGTTCTTCAAAACACCTTCAAGTATCTTAATGGTGCGTTTTAGGATGTTACGCGAACGTTATCGACCTACTTGAAAGACATTTTTGACATGTCGCTTAGAATTCCCATATAGGTTCTTCAAAACACCTTCAAGTATCTTAATGGTACGTTTTAGAATGTTACGCGAACGTTATCGACCTTCTTGAAAGTTAGTTCCATTAAATGCGCTTTGAAGTTCCGTTATCGATAGTTTATCCTTTCAAAGGGCGATAGAAGTTCCTGAGTAACTTTTACGCGACAAGAGTCACCTGAAGTTCCCGTTAAACATTTTTTCAGCCAAATGTGAACTTCGGAGTTCGGAGTTAAGTAAAAACGCGACTTTTGGTTGCTTGGGTATCGGCTACAAATTTAACCGCCCATAATTCTGGTAAGGGGTCGACAACAAAGGTCCGGTCATAGGTGCTGCGAAAGGTTGCTATTGTTGTGCATGCTCAAGCGGGAGCTTTGCTTTCCTTCCCATTTGGGCGATGGATGTGAGCGAAAAATGGACTGGGTAGCAATCGACCTTTAAATTCACCCGTCTGGCATTGCGGATCCATCTGCATGTGACAGAAACCTCCAACGACGATCCCATCCGGCCATAGCGAAAAAGTGCTTGTCCTTCGGATCACGATTGTGCAGAGAACTGAAATTAAAAATTAAGCAGTCAATTAACAATAAGGGGTATAGATTAGACCATTAAAACTTACGGGAGCTTCCGGTAGCTTGCCGACTGCTGGGGGCTGGCTCCTTATCAACCTTCTTCCAGAGATACGGAAAAGTGGTAGTACTATAACCTGCAAAAGGAAATATTTTTCATACAGTAACTGTTGTTTATTCGTTTTATCGGAAGAAGTTTTCCGGCAGGTTTACATACCTTGACCGCGCAATCTATCCATGTTTCCATGAATCCAAACGCATGGAAAACAAAGGTTCCTTAACCGGGAGTTAACGGATGTTTCAATAAACATCCGGTGCGTCGATCTGGCACTTACTATTAGATAATTACCACTGCACTGGTGCCATAAGTGACAAAAGGTTGCGCACAGGGCGACTACAGCTGGTTGGGCCATAACCGCCGTCGTTAAATCGGAAGATTAGAAGGAAAATTACCCGATTTACCACAAATCACAAATTTCGCGCGAACAACACAAACAAACTAATCAGTGATGCCAGATTCACCGAATTTTCACATTTTTATTATTTTTCTGGCCCAATACTTATTTACAATCTAGTTAAATATTTGTTTTAATTTCTCTGTGTCATTTGTGATGAATGTAATAGTTTTCAATGTACGAAAATTATGCGTATAAATGTTCTATATGATTTTGAGCGTAAATCCAAAACTTGATCAAGATTTCAAATAGTCGAAATATTTAAGTATAATTGTGAAATTCGTAGTTTATTTCAAAATCAATTCCAATGATCATCACGGTATGATTTTCATATAGCCAAAAACGAAATGACAACATAGAAATCATTACGCGTTCTGATTTTTTTATTTACAAATGAACGTTTTTGAATTCCACTTGGCACCTCTTCTCTGCTTTGACGTGAATGTGTCAAAATGCATGAACGCTTCGGGTAATGGTTCGAGATCAATTTCACGCTTTTTAAAAAATTGAACAGGAATATTCCACATCCATAATTCACGTTATCTGGTAATGTAATTTTTAACATTAATGTGAAAGTACCGTTTTAATCGTTTCAGAGCTAAAGTTTGATGGAATAGTAACGTGTACAGAAATAATCACTATTTCAACAACCGTTGGTGTATCATATTGACTGTTCGAGTTATGATTTTTTCGTATGCGGGTCTTTAAAAGAGAGCACTGGAAATTTTACACAAGTTTTTGAAGATTTTTTGTTCGAGCTTGTACATCAGTTATCAGTGACAAAACGCAGAAAAAGTGTTTTTATTGAAAATATACATTTGAAAGAAATAATTAAAACTTTAAAACCATGAAAATTCACGGTCCCAAATATTTTTATGCACTATGAATAAACAATGATGTTCAATGTTGTTAAAACAATGAAAATTCCTTGAAAAACAATGAATTTCACAGTTTCTCTTGAAAAATTGAAACGATGTTAAAACCATACCTTTCACAGTTTTGTGTTTCAGAATGTATGGCAAAAAGTTGATTTTTTCATTGTTAAGTTGCTTAACAACCCCCTTTTTTCATGGTAAATTTTGCCAAAACCATCAATTTCACAGTCAAAAACTATGAATTTGACAGTGCTTTCACGGTTTTATGTACCATGATTCGCATAGTTTCAACCATAAAATTCATGATTGCGTGAAAATGAAATTCATGGTTTCTTCACAATGTTTTTCTATTCGGGTATCACAGAAAAAAATAATGACTATTACGTGTCATTGAAAATGATTTCCTGTAAAATAATACAACCTGCAATTTCAAAAACAAGTAATTTTCAATTGATTGGTTTAAAAATAAAGGAAAAACCACTAAATATTACTGCAAATGTCCTGTAACAAAAAGGAGCAGGACATGTACTGTAGTTTTACAGGTCGAAGCATTTATTTTTAAATGAGATCATTACTTACAGGCTGGTTTTAAATTACAGGACTGTATTTTTTTTTTGTTTATCAAAATAAAAACAAAATCCACTTTCGTGTTCGACTCGAATAGTTCTACGAAAAAAAATAAACCAGCGGAAAACGCGTTGCTTAAACAGTTTGCTACCATATCTGTCGGACTCGGAAGTACATCGTCTGATGGAGGACAACGCATCTTTATCGACCAGGAACGGTGAATGCGAGAAATCCGTCGCTACGGGAAGTTCACTAAGCTGCTACCATGCGAGCTGCCTTCCCAGCACTGAATTCCATGAATTACACCATTACTTCCTGTTAGCATTTTTTACATACTATAGGAATATTGACTTAAGAAGACTTGAGCACTTTTCGTAAGTTTAACAGGATTGGAGTTCAAATATTTTTTTGCTACTTTTGAGTTCATTACAGTAGCATGGACGCTAACCACGGTTGTAATTTGCTGAATTTCAGCAGTATCACGCAGTATGGACTCGAACCGCGGTCGGTTTGTCAGTTGTTTTGTTTATTTTCTGGTTGAATTTGTGCATTTTTCCTCAATTTTGTTTGGTAAGTAAATCATAAACTAATTTGAAGCTTGAAATAAGTCTAATTAGTTTTTAATTCTCATGTTTTAGTGTTTCCAATTGAAATAAGTCGGCGGGATGCGGCCGTTTGGAAGAGCTGATCAACTACCATCACCACCATCGAAAATATTCTTATTTTGTTTCCCAGCCATGTCTCCAGTCTGGCTCTTTGCTGGCGAACTTCTGCTGTTCGTAAGCATCCGTTAACTTGCGCAATGCTTGCTTCCGATTCTGCTGCCGCTAGGAGTCCTGGTAACGGCTTGCGGGAACCTTCCGTCAGTTTTTATTTTCATGTCCGATGATGGGAACGATCAAAAGTTTCCCATGTTTGATTTTGGTGTCCTGGTGCCATTTGGGAACCAGGTGATCGTCGTCCGTTTTACTGGGAGGTTGCACATGATCGGAACTATCGACGGTTTCCTTATCGGGGCAAGTTCTTCATCTTACAGAACTTTATTCGGAACTAAATGAGGCCACTTCCTTAGCAATCGTTTGCAAAGCGATTTCGGAGGTAAATTTTATAATAAATTTTAAACATAAAAGAAATCATATTTGTTTTTTGTTCCCAGATTTTACTATTTCCCGTTGGTTATTCGAACTAAATAAACCGCCCCCCAACCCCCCACCTCATCGGCGATCAAAATAAGATAAGAACTAAAGGGACCACAACAAGTTCGCGGGATGCGGCCCTTGAAAAAAGATGACCAACAACAAAAAGGAAGCATCCCTCGGATGGCTCTCGAGGACTGCATCTATGCATCTATTGCGCGCTATCTGGGAACGACTATCAGCTCCCTTAGGGCGCTTGTTCAATACTGTAATGTCTCTTGGTGTGATAACTCAAAGCCAAAGCACCGCTTCAAGTGAAGCTGTTCGTTTGATACAGTTTCAAATTGCCTCCTTCCCCCCTGAATTATTCAGCCGCTACATATACATGGACTGGACCACCAGATGATGGCGATCTAGAAGTTGGTCCGCCTCTCAGTTTGGACTGTTGCCCTTCTCCGAAGAAAGAGAAAAGGAAATTTTACTTGGTAGGTTCGTCTAAATTAAAATAAATTTCAATTCAGTTGCCTGGTTTGTGACTTTAAGAAATCGAATTTGAAAGAAGGACATTCTATAATTTCAGGCTTTGCTGTTCCTTCATCGACCGAAAAGGCCATTCGGGTTTCACGGATCTCTGCTAATGGTGGCCAAGAGGAATCAAATTTTTATATTAATCGGAACAACACGCCAAGATGTTCAAAATACAATAAATAGCGACCAGTATTAATCAACAGTATCGAGAAAGTCGTTAGATGGGGTATGAAAACTTGTATAATTCCCAATCAACGCAAATATTTAACATTTCCTTCATTGGCAGGTTAACTACATTGACTTCACCAAACAAATAGACGGCTAAGGTACCCAAAAAGCAACAAAACGGGGTTTCAGGGCCTTACGCCAAAAGTTTCTTCTGAGGGACGCATGCTATCAGGGATAGTTTTGAAAGGAGGAGCGGGGGGCAACTGCTTTTTTTGCATTCTTTTTGAGTTCCTTCGGATGGATTCCGGTGACGGTATTGATGAAGCTAGGTGAGTAAAATTTTATTAGATTTCTATTTGTTGTATGGATTTTTTGTTAGATTGAGAGGAAAACTTTCGGTGTAAATTAAAACTTAAATCGATTTGCATTTCAGAGCTGATCAAATTTTGAATTGTGGATCTGAAATATAACCTCAAAGTAGCATGCAATATTATTTTTGAATTTGATATCTAAATTGGAAATAAAGTTGTTTCAAAGTATCGATAAGAAATCTGAGTCTGTTTATGTTAGATAATTCTGTTTTTTATTCTGGTCGCATGGGATGAGTCCTAATTATTAAAATGCACATTGTTAAAAAAATTTTTTCGTTTATTTTCAGCTTTCATCAGTGAACACGAACTTTACTCAAACTAGATCGGATTAAACTTTTCTTGGATAGAAATGTTTTGGTCACCGCAAGCAGTTATGTGGTTAAATGCACTGATTAGGAAAATGATTTTGTTATTGAATAATAAAATTGCCATATGTAGCATTAATATTGATGATGTCTCATTTCATTCCATTCGTAATTATTACTATAAATATGAAAATTAGGTAGAAACTACAACCCTGTACAATGTACACGGCTTTAAATTACAGTCCTGTAAAATCAAACCACACTGTAATAAAATTGTGTACTTGAAAATTACAGGCACGTAATTTTTTTTCGACCTGTAAAATAACAGGGAAAGTCCTGCTCCTTTTTGTTACAGGATTTTTGCTGTAATTTTACAGAAAATAATTTTTGCTGTGCAGTCCCACCGGCGCTTGTTGAAGTAGTTTCTGCTCAAGCATCTGATGATAACCAAAATGAATCTTTTAATTCGTTGCTCCACACATGATCTACACAAACAGAAAACGAACCCTCAATTGGAAAAAATGTTGAAAGTTTTGAATCGATAGTGTCATACTCAATTTATTAATCATTTTATTTCAAAATTTAATTATTATTAATTATTTCAAAATTAATTAATTCATAAAACTAGTTGTTAATAAAAAATCAAACATTTTACTGCCGTCAACTACCTATAAGAGTTCTTGATATCGGCTCAATGTATTTTTTTTTCTTTGTACAATGCATCTGCTTTTATCTTTCCGCGTATGAACAAATCGACAATTGATTCGAAAAATAAATTTATAGATGTTTTCATGAATCCGGGCTGAGTTTTCTTTTTTCAAACCATCTGGCATCTCTGACCCGCATTTCGGTCATTTTTGACGTGAGTTTGACACATGACATTACGCTAAACGTTATGGTTCGAGAACAGTTTAACGATTATTGATCAAATTGAAGTAAATCGTTAAACAATTCATTCACCTTTACAGATATCATCACTATTCACATGAACTTTCGTTTTATATTCTTATCGTTGTCGAAGTAAAGTTTTAAATAATAGCTACGTTTACGGAGACAATAACGTTTTCTGGGAACGTGGAAGTATCGTATTGACTATTTGTAATATAGTTTTTTAGTATGCGGGTTGTGCGACAATTCACCTTGCGAACCAACACAACTCAACAAATCCAACTAGATGCACCTGTAAGCTTCACTTCGTTGATGACGTGCGTGAATAGAAGTTTGGGATCAGAGAAGAAAGACGAATACTTTTGCAATAGCTACCAACGTGGTTTTTGATAAAGTTTCTTAGTCAGTTTGTTTAAAAGTAAGATTTAATAAAATTCTCTTAAGTGGTTAAACTATACGAGTTGAACTCGCCAGGGATTTGTGAACCACTGTAGGTATAATTATTGTACTGTGAGACGGGATGATAGAACCGTAAATTTATTCTACACGGAAAATAATAAAAAGGTAAAATTTACCGAGTTAGCAAAGGTGAACGCTCGTGAAAGCCAAAAAGGTAACTTCTACCTCTTCGAGGTGAAACTCACCTCACAGCGAGGTAAAATTGACCTGAATCGAGGTTGAAAAAAAGGTACAATTCACCGAGAAAAAAGGTGAATCCAAAAAAGGTAAATCTTACCTCGTAGCGAGGTGAAGTTCACCAGAATTGAGCTCAGTAAAAAAGTATAATTCACCTAGAAAAAAAGGTAAATCCAAATAAGATAAAACTTACCTCGTAGCGAGGTGGAATTGACCTGGATTGAGCTAAACAAAACGGTACAATCATCTCGAAAAAAATAACTATTTGCCGAATCCGTTTATTGAGGTTAAGCTGTTTTGTCGTTCAGAAGGGAAGTTTTGTTGTGTGCCAATATGGAAAAATCGGAACAGAATGGTAAGTGTTTTCTTAGCTATTATTTAGTTGTGCTGGTTCTCATTATAATAATTTGCTTTTGTTTCAGATCAGCCCAGCTTCGAGGTGTATACCACGTCATCCTCCAGATATCATTCCGGAAAAGCCGGACCTGACTGGATAAGTCGCCATTATGGCGCGGAAGAATGCGAAGCCGAATTGCCACGAGCCTGGCGAAAAAAAGACTTACCTCAATATTTTTTTTAACAAGGTGATATATTTAAAAAATAATATAATTGTCCCTATTTGTTTTTAAAATAAAAATAAATTTTTGAATGAATTTTGTTTTCATTTTTATTGAACAAACCAACTAGCATTTACCTTTCAAATCAGTAAATGGGAAAACGATATTATTTACTATTTTGCTAGGTGAATGCGAAAAAGGTAAAATTTACCATTTTGCTAGGTGAATTGAAAAAAGGTAAAATTTACTTTTTTGCTAGGTGAATGAAAAAAAGGTAAAATTTACCTCGAAAGAGGGGTGGAAAAAAATCACC
>NC_073692.1:311461775-311486775 GCF_029784155.1 Uranotaenia lowii | reverse complement strand
AATCACCACCCACCGTACCTACTCGGAGAGCAAACAAACAAGTTTTGCTGGACGGGCTGCCTGTAGTTCTAGAAATTCAGGAATGATTTTACGTTTATAATTTTCATATTTTTGTGAAATCTCACAGCGTGAATTGTTGCACCTCACTAGAATGTAAATTAAATGTGCTTTCGAATGAATATACTTTTGATTGGTCCAAACAAAGTGAAAGCACTGAAAATCCGGGTACAACCTGACGATGGACCACAAAAAGAGATGAAATTTCAATTTGTAAAAAAATTGCGCAAAGTAGTGAGCTTTGAAAAATTCCAGTAATTTCAATTTTTGTTGCATCAAAAATCTAAAGACAGCAAAATGTTAGAAATTTAATAAAGTTTGTTGTCATATTTTTTTTCAAAACTCTACCATCGCTCAAACAGTATTTACTAGCAATCGAATGAAAAATAAGGTTTTTTAGATCACTTTTTTTAACTTTTTGTGACCATTTCATTAAAAAAAATTTAAAAAAAATATTTCATGTCTTCATGATGTAGGCATTAACTTCAGCTTTCATATGCATAAGGCAAATATTTTTTTGAACATGTAACATATGAACTACAGCAGTTTTCGTGAGGCATGTTTTTCGGATTTTTTTTTTCTTTCATGCTGAATAACGAGAAAACTTGTAACTTTAGCTGTATATAATGTTCTAAACATATTTTACTGACATTACAAGGTTTCTTTTGATGTAAGTTTTGCTTCAATCGGTCTAACACGCCAAAAGTTATAACGATTTGAGCTTGTGGTGTCAAATTGACTCTCCTAGTGCTGATTAGGGTAATGAAATCTAATGCGGATGAGGGTTCCACTAAATTCCACATATTTTGCCTATTTTCAATAATACCACTTAGCATTCTCTGGCTCAAAGGATAT
This sequence comes from Uranotaenia lowii, assembly GCF_029784155.1. Lineage (NCBI taxonomy): Eukaryota > Metazoa > Arthropoda > Insecta > Diptera > Culicidae > Uranotaenia > Uranotaenia lowii. Next base: position 311,485,863 of record NC_073692.1, on the reverse strand, counting down.
TCAATTATACCTCTCTGCCACCAGTGTAATATTTTCAATAGGCCTCGTTAATATGATTTAAATCAACGTGATAATTATCTGTTCGTTAAAAACTTACCTGTTATTTAACAACTTATCAAAACGAAAATCGTTGAACGACTCACGATATGGAGTGAAATCGTTCTGCTTGAGTGATTTACAAAACGCATAATAGGTATTTTGGGGGAAGATAACCTAATAACTTTTTTAAAGTACTTACTTTATATTTTCTTTTTTATAACAAATGTGTATGCTTAAGGAATGCCCGGTTGCCCGGATTTTGCTCGGATTTCCAAATCAAACAAAGAAAACAAATGGTGCTTTTACAAGAGGAAGAATGACCATGTTGATAAAAATTCTTTCTAAATAAACAAAATAGAAGAGTAGATCAAATGGTGCTGTTAAAATTTTTAATTTATGCGTCCAAAAGGAATTTTTTAATATATATCTACTAGCAGACCCGGTAAACTTCGTCTTACCATGTTAAATTTGGCGTCCATTTTCCTTTTTTTTCGTTGTTTGACTTTAAAAAAGCATCAAATCTTAAGTTGTTAATCGTCTCGCTTTCGTTAACATGTCCTAGTTTTTTTACATATCCTTCCTTTCCGTTTACTCGTATTGTCCCGCTTAATTCTATCGGAATCAAACCTTAGAATTTGAACTCACTTCAACGGGTCTTTACATAAATTATCAAAAAAAAAATACCTCCAATCAATCTTACATGCATCTAACATGAATACTTTTTATATATTTTTCTGAGATTGGACGCTTTAAATATTGCCGGGATCAGCTTTCCGTTGCAAAATAGATTTTTTCAGCACTCAACGTAACCATCAAACTTGCCAAGTGTCATTCTAAAAAAATCCACTCTTTGTAAGTTGTTCCATAAATAACTATATATTAATAATATCTATGTTTCATTTATGGAATACCATTTAGTTGATTTACTCCGCTTTGCTTGAGTTCACTTTAAGTTTGGAATTGAAATCAAAAGTTTCTCATTTATTGGCATTTATTCCATATGAAACTTTATGGAAAAAGAATTTTGAATATTGGGACAATTTTTGAAGTATTTGCCCAATATTCTGTCTAACGCAGCACTTTCAGCTCCCGAGTAGCTAAGGATGGTATATTTTTTAGAACTGAAGAAATAAAAAACATTAGAGAAGGTTTTTTACTAATCATTTTCAAGCAGCTTTTGGTTCACTATCCTCACCCTTGGAAGTAGTGGTAATTAAATAATATCCATATTTTTATCAAAATCATGTACAAAATAAAAGGTTCGCCTTTTTTTATATTTGTTCGAGCAAAAAATGCAAATTAAATTCTTTTGAACAATAACCCAATTAATCAAGAAAACGATTGGTTTAGAAAGAAGGAAAAAATATGTTTAGATTGTTTGTTATTCAACCGAATTACAGCATTTTTATTTTCTTTTTTATCCTAAAGAACAAATCTGCCAATTTGAACCATTGTTTTTGAAGATCCTAACTGAAGCATTGGGGTATTCTGAACAGTATTCAAGATTATGTAATATTTTTGAGACTCAATAACATTTAATTGGAATGCAGGTTAAAAAAATAAATAGATCGAAAGAACTAATCTGTCAAGGCTACGATGATTTCATGAGTTAATTCTATTCTCTGGAAATTTTCATGTAAATATACTTCAAACCTTAAAAAACATTTAAGTTTCTTTTTTTATTATAAATTGTAGTTTTGAATAAATAATGTATAAATTTTTTGTAAATGATGAACGTTTGCACTTGCTCAAGTGTACCTTTTAACTAAAAATTCTTCTTATTTTATTGATAACTTTCTCATATGGATGCAAAAAATCAAAAAATTCTTTGCATTCGACCTTTAAATAAACATCAATTGAATCCATTTTAAAGGACAGGCTCTTGTTCACTTCATGTGTCTGTTCATTTTCAACGGATTTTGTTGTTTTTCTGTAAATTTAAAGGCGCTTGATTTATCTTGAGTTAAGCACATTTGTACATGTTCGAAAAATGTTTCTAGGCGTATTAGATTACACAATCGTACGTAAATCTTCCCAACTTTTTTTTTCAAAGGTCCGCAAACAGTCATGTCATTTTTTCATATGCATCAGTATTAAATTCAAGTTTTTTAGACAACCATTGCTGATTCAATTAACATGAAATCAAAATAGTTTTAATATTTAAAATCGTTTAAATGGTTTTGATCTGATCGGAAAACATCAATCTGGGTCACATCTAGGCTTCATTTATTTATATATGCTGTACAAATAAGCTAGGAATCAAGAAGAAAAAAAACACATCTAGGCTTCATATCGCCACCACGTGCATTGAAAATATGCTTGGTTGAGAAATAGGCGCCCAAATGTTCCCACTAATCAGGCTATGCCATGGTTACTATCCTCTGACGACGTCTGCACGCGACGCCTCGACCATGGAGACGAAAAACAAACCGCCCGCCCAGCGCCCAAAGTAAAGAAAATCTCGAAAAAATGGATGTCATGACTTTTATTTGATTCAAAAAAATACAATTTTAATTTTTACGGACAATTGATGCGACTTTTTGTCATTTTTATTCGATATAAACCGATTCGCATGGCTACAGAATATTCTAAAAATAATTTCATTCGAATCGTTTGGGTAATTTCGGAGGAGTAGTACTACAAACACCGTTACAAAAGAATTTTATATAATCTACTAGCAGACCCGGTAAACTTCGCCTTACCATGTTCAATTTGGCGTCCATTTTCTATTTTTTCTAGTTTTCTTTACATTTCCCTTCTTTCCCTTTACTCGAATCTTCCCACTCAATTCAATCAAAATTAAACCAAAGAATTTAAACTCAACGGGTCTTTTAAAATCCAATTTTTGTAACTTGTTCAATAAATAACTGTATGTTGATAATATGTGCGTTTCATTTGCTGTATTCCATTCAGTAAATTTATTCCGTTTCGTTTTATTGTTTTTAATATCGGGACAATGTTTGGAGTATTTGCCGAATATTTTGCCTAACGCAGTGCTTTCAGCTGCCAATTAGCTTTGGATGGTGTATTTTTTAGAGCTGAAGAAATAAAAAAACATAAGAATAGTTTTTTTAACTAACCATTTTCAAACAGCTTTTTATTCACCATCCTCATCCTTCGAAGCAGTTTGAATTAAAATCCATATTTTCACCAAAATCATTTCCAAAAATTCGCCTGGTACTTATGTTATAGACTTTACACATTTCAACTTAAAGTGTTCCCAAACAGCACTTGTCATGACATTAAATCTGGCGATTTTGCGTATTGCAAATTCCTTTTTTTATTCAAGTAAAAAATGCAAATTAGTTCCTTTAAATTCCTTTGAACTTTGAACAAAGAAACGATTGGTTTTGAAAAGAGGAAAACATGTGTTTAGATATATTCACCCATTATTTTAAAGATTTTAATTGAAGCAGTTCAAAATTTCCTGAACATTGTTGGTGGTGATCTGCGATTTCATTTAGGATTTTGTTATATTTTTAAGATTTAATAACATTCAATTAAAAAGCAGATTTTTTTTATATTTAATAAATCGAAAAGAAATAATTTGTTCAGGCTTCGATGGGTTCATAAGTTCATTTTGATTTCTGGAAATTATCATATAAACCAAACCCTAATAAAAATTATGTGTCTTTTTTACTGTAAATCTTAATTTTCAAAAATGAAACACCGGTTAATTCCTAAAGAATATCGCCACAGTTCAACTTTCATATTCTCTGAAAAAAAGTATTTTTTCAATAAAAAATTAGTTATGTTGACAAAAAGAAATATCGAAGTATACATTTGTCCCATTTATTGGGGCAAGTGAAAACACATAGGTCAGTGAAAAGACTTTAAAATTAATTAAATACTTGTTCTTGTTTGTCTGTTTTATCAACTTTCTTTGCTATATCCTAAGTTTTTCTCCGGAATAAATTGATGCTTGGTACTTCAATTTCACTGAATTCTGTTCAACCAAAAGACCTTGATTTACAAAGACCTTTATAATAATTTTGAATATCCGCTTAAGATTAAACACTCGGGATATCCTTCTTGGCCATTCTGGAGATAAAATTCTTAAATTGTATATGTTTCATAGCTCAATGGCGCGTTTTCACTTATTCCACCTAAGAAATTACAGGAATTAATATTATTTTAACACTTTCAGGTCATATTAAAAGTTCATCATAAAAATCTGCTGCCCCTAGAATATCAATCTCAAAAAAACTTGTCAATAAGAAAGTGAATCAAAAGTCTCTTCTATATAGCCAAAACATGTAAAACAAAAACACACTTTTCATGTTTAGTTTGTACTTGAATACAACAAACAGTTAACGTGTAAACAGGTTTTTGGTGAATGATATAAAAAAAGGGTCAAGTTTATTTAATCAAATTTTTTTTGGGCCCAACAATGATTTAGATAAAGAAATATTGTATACATTTTTTGAAAAAGTTGATAGTTTGTCCTTGCTCTAGTCCACTTTCTTATTTGAAAATTCTTCCGGAAAATGCATATCCTAACTTTTTGTCATTAAAAAGTAGATTATTTTATTGATAACTTCAATTTACGTTTGCAAAAATCAAATAGTTCATTCGGCCTTTTAAAACTTCAATCCTATCTAATCTATTTCAAAGAACAGACTCTTGTTGAGAGGACGAATGACCAAGTTGGTTAAAATCCGCTATAAATACACATAATAGAATCGAATAGATTCTTGTTCAGTTAATGTGTCTAGCGTTCTAGGAGTATTGGATTATACGAAATTGAACGTAAAGCTTCCCAATTTCTTATTTTCAAACGTCCGCAAAGTGTCATAACATTATTTCATATTCATCTTTACCAAATTCATATTTTTTGGACAACAATTTACTCGTTAAATTAACATGAATTAAAAATGGTTTTAATATTTGAAATCGTTTATATGGTTTTGATTCGATCGATAAAATATCAATCCGTGTCAAATCTAGGCGTCATTTATTACCATGTGCTGTGTACAAATAAGCAAGAAAAAAACACATCTAGGTTGCATATCGCACCCACGTGCATAAGAAATATAGGTACTTGGTTGAGAAATAGGCACCTAATTTTTAAATTTTTCCAGCGATCAATGAACAGTATGCTTTGGTTACTATTATCTTGCAACGACGTTTGCTAGCGACGCCTCGCCCATGGAGACGAAAAACAAACCCCTTGAAGAAAAGAATATCTCTAAAAATGGATGCCTGACTTTTCAATTTGTGATTTTGGCTAAAGAATTATTAGGGTAAAATACCTAGATTTCGACAGTTTTTGGTTGTTTTGTCAGAAAAATCATGTAAATAAATTAATTGACTAAAGTTTTTCATTTCAAATATGATTGGTTATATGAATCAGACGTTTTTCTTCATTCTCTATATTTTTTGATGATCAAAAGTATCAAACCAACGTTTTTATTATCCTTTTACTAAAACCTTTCGATGATCTAGTTTTCGACATTCAATTTTAGTTTTCGACACAAAGAGTTTTAGTTATATGTTTTATTCGATCAGCAAAATGTCAACCTGAGTCACATCTAGGCGTCATTCATAACCATGTGCTGCAGAAATGAGCTAGGAATCAAGAACAAAAATAAAATCACATCAAGACACCATATCGCCACCACTTACATTGAAAATATGCTTGGTTGAGAAATACGCGCCAAAATATTCTCACTGATCAGTATGCTATGCCATGGTTACTATCTTCTGACGACGTCTGCTCGCGACGCCTCGACCTTGGAGACGAAAAACAAACCGCCCAAAGGAAAAAAAATCTCGAAAAAATGGAAGCCATGACTTTCATTTCATTCAAAAAACTACAAATTTAATAATTAAGGACAATTGATGCGACTTTGTGTTGTTTTTATTCGATATAAACCGATTCGCATGGCTACAGAATATTCTAAAAATAATTTCATTCGAATCGTTAGGGTCATTCCGGAGGAGTAGTACTACAAACACCGTTACAAGAGAATTTTATATAATCTATTATATAAAATTCTCTTGTAACGGTGTTTGTAGTACTACTCCTCCGAAATTACCAAAACGATTCAAATGAAATTATTTTTAGAATATTCTGTGGGCATGCGAATCGGTTTATATCGAATAAAAACAACAAAAAGTCACATCAATTGTCCGTAATCATTAAATTTGTAATAAATTGAATCAAATAAAAGTCATGGCCTTCAATTTTTTCGAGAGATTTTTTTCCTTCGGGCGCCGGGCGGTTTGTTTTTCGTCTCCAAGGTCGAGGCGTCGCGAGCTAACGTCGCTAGGGAATAGTTACCATGGCACAGCATACTGATTAATGGGAACATTTGGGCGCGTATTTCTCAACCAGGCATACTTTCAATTCACGTGGTGGCTCTATGAAGCCTAGATTTGATATTTTCTCTATGTATCCCAGCAAAATTGTACAGCACAAATTAATGAATGCGGCCTAGATGTCCCCCAGATTGATATTTTGCCGATCAAATCAAAACCATTCAAACGATTTTAAAACTTAAAACGATGTTGATTCCGTGTTAATTAAAGCAGCATGTTTTTTCTTAAAAATAAAAATTTAATACTGATAAAGGTATCTTTGCGGACGTTTGAAAAAAAGAAAGTGAGAAGATTTTCAAGCAATTATGTATATAATTCGATACGCCTAGATTCCTGTCGATAGCAGACAAAATAATAACATGTACCTATTAATTAATCAGAACCACAACAAAATCCGATGAAAATGAACAAGAGTTTGTCTTTTACAATAGATTATATTTCAAAAGTGAGGATGTGCATTTTCCGGAAGAATTTTCAGTTGAGAAAGTACACTAGAGCAAGACCAAACTTTCAACATTTAAAAAAAATGGGTGTATAAATTATTTCTTCATCTATTAATTTTCGGGCCCATACCAATAATCTGACGAAATAAACTCAACTTTTCTTTTAAACCATTTACAAAAAAAACATGAACATCTATCTTTAAGGAATTTCCTCTCCAAAATGATTCAGCATTATATGAGAAAGGCATGAAAGGAGTATCCCGCGTGTTGAATCTGAAGTGGATATTCAAAATTATTAAAAGTGTCTTTGTAAGTGGAGCCTTTTGTTTAAAACAGCATTAAGTAAAAGTGGAGTATCAAAAATTTACCTTAACTCCAAAAAAAAATTGCAGATATATCAATGAAATTTGATACAACGAACAGGAACACGTATCAAATTCGTTTCAAAGCCTTTAAACTACATTTCGCATCTATGAATAAGTTCAGAAAATGCATAGTGTTTTCACTTGCTTCAATAATTGGGACAAATGTCAACTTAGAAGTATCTTTTAGTCAACATTGTTGCATATTTTACTTTCAACAAAAGTTTGATGAGAAATGATTTAGTTATTCAACAAACGATTTTTTTTTTGTTTTAAAGGTTTACATATTTTTCTTAAAAGCTCAACTATGTTAAAATCCGTTTACATTGTTTACATCCGTGTTGTATCTGAATTGAAATAAAAACAAATCAAACAAAAGACACTTTGGTAACTGTTAGCCTTCTCGGAGTATAAATTATCATTTCAGGTTTTGTGTGATGTTCACATGAAAAATTTTAAAAAAAATTCATACCACCTTCGAAGCATGAACAGACTTTTTTCGATCCATCAAATTTTTGATAATCTGCTTTTCATTCGATTGTTAATGAACAAATAAGGTCAGCAAGTTTAGATCTTCAAAATTCTTAAAAAGCTCAGCTAAAAAAAAAGAAAATAACCGTAATTCAGCTGAAAACAAAATTTAAACATATTTTTTTCCCCTTTAAAACCATTCTTTTCCTTGATCCTTTGAGTTGCGGTTTATCAATATGAATTCAATTTGCACTTTCTGCTAAAACAAATCAAAATATAGTAATTTGCAGTATAAAAAGTCACCAGATTTCATACCATGACAAGTGCTGTTTAGCATCACTTCAATTTATAACGTGTCATATCTACAAAGTGACTGATTTTAGCATGGGAAGGAATTTTGGCACGAGATATGTTTCCATGATGGTTATAAACCTTTCTGCATTGCAGTGTAAAGAAGGGAGGGACAAAGGGAGTTCAATGTACATTACAATGTATAGCTTGAAAACGTATCAAACCATTAAGGGCACCCATACAAGTTTATTGGCATAAATCGAAAATTTATAAAGCAAAAGGAAGAGAGGGTAGATGGATACGAAGAATTTGAGACCATCCCTTATTTCTGGGTGGAATCGCAAAGAAGGAGGCAAGTTTTCATTCATATTATATTTGGAATAATTCGAAAACTTATCAGATAAATAAAGCGAAATACTACGTCATTTAAATACTAAAAATTCAGTTACAGTAGTTCGTGAGCACCTTTTGCATTGCTAGAGGGAAGGGGGAAAGGACTTGAAGTCCATATCATTAAAACATGCTTTTTGACATCATTAAAGCTTATAAAAATAGATTAAATTTAAGAAAATATTATAAAATCATTTTTGTACTGAAATTCGAAATTAAAGCTGCGGTAATTTTTAAAAGCGTTTGCTTCTTAATAAGCTTGACATTTGGTTTGAAATGCTGCTTAAGAAATAAAGCTTGATTTCAGACATTTTATTAAATTTAATTTATTTTCGAAAGGTGTAGCAAAGCACACCGGGTAAGCTAGTAGATTATATAAAATTCTTTTGTAACGGTGTTTGTAGTACTACTCCTCCGAAATTACCCAAACGATTCGAATGAAATTATTTTTAGAATATTCTGTAGCCATGCGAATCGGTTTATATCGAATAAAAATGACAAAAAGTCGCATCAATTGTCCGTAATAATTAAAATTGTAGTTTTCTGAATCAAATAAAAGTCATGACATCCATTTTTTCGAGATTTTCTTTACTTTGGGCGCTGGGCGGGCGGTTTGTTTTTCGTCTCCATGGTCGAGGCGTCGCGTGCAGACGTCGTCAGAGGATAGTAACCATGGCATAGCCTGATTAGTGGGAACATTTGGGCGCCTATTTCTCAACCAAGCATATTTTCAATGCACGTGGTGGCGATATGAAGCCTAGATGTGTTTTTTTTCTTCTTGATTCCTAGCTTATTTGTACAGCATATATAAATAAATGAAGCCTAGATGTGACCCAGATTGATGTTTTCCGATCAGATCAAAACCATTTAAACGATTTTAAATATTAAAACTATTTTGATTTCATGTTAATTGAATCAGCAATGGTTGTCTAAAAAACTTGAATTTAATACTGATGCATATGAAAAAATGACATGACTGTTTGCGGACCTTTGAAAAAAAAAGTTGGGAAGATTTACGTACGATTGTGTAATCTAATACGCCTAGAAACATTTTTCGAACATGTACAAATGTGCTTAACTCAAGATAAATCAAGCGCCTTTAAATTTACAGAAAAACAACAAAATCCGTTGAAAATGAACAGACACATGAAGTGAACAAGAGCCTGTCCTTTAAAATGGATTCAATTGATGTTTATTTAAAGGTCGAATGCAAAGAATTTTTTGATTTTTTGCATCCATATGAGAAAGTTATCAATAAAATAAGAAGAATTTTTAGTTAAAAGGTACACTTGAGCAAGTGCAAACGTTCATCATTTACAAAAAATTTATACATTATTTATTCAAAACTACAATTTATAATAAAAAAAGAAACTTAAATGTTTTTTAAGGTTTGAAGTATATTTACATGAAAATTTCCAGAGAATAGAATTAACTCATGAAATCATCGTAGCCTTGACAGATTAGTTCTTTCGATCTATTTATTTTTTTAACCTGCATTCCAATTAAATGTTATTGAGTCTCAAAAATATTACATAATCTTGAATACTGTTCAGAATACCCCAATGCTTCAGTTAGGATCTTCAAAAACAATGGTTCAAATTGGCAGATTTGTTCTTTAGGATAAAAAAGAAAATAAAAATGCTGTAATTCGGTTGAATAACAAACAATCTAAACATATTTTTTCCTTCTTTCTAAACCAATCGTTTTCTTGATCAATTGGGTTATTGTTCAAAAGAATTTAATTTGCATTTTTTGCTCGAACAAATATAAAAAAAGGCGAACCTTTTATTTTGTACATGATTTTGATAAAAATATGGATATTATTTAATTACCACTACTTCCAAGGGTGAGGATAGTGAACCAAAAGCTGCTTGAAAATGATTAGTAAAAAACCTTCTCTAATGTTTTTTATTTCTTCAGTTCTAAAAAATATACCATCCTTAGCTACTCGGGAGCTGAAAGTGCTGCGTTAGACAGAATATTGGGCAAATACTTCAAAAATTGTCCCAATATTCAAAATTCTTTTTCCATAAAGTTTCATATGGAATAAATGCCAATAAATGAGAAACTTTTGATTTCAATTCCAAACTTAAAGTGAACTCAAGCAAAGCGGAGTAAATCAACTAAATGGTATTCCATAAATGAAACATAGATATTATTAATATATAGTTATTTATGGAACAACTTACAAAGAGTGGATTTTTTTAGAATGACACTTGGCAAGTTTGATGGTTACGTTGAGTGCTGAAAAAATCTATTTTGCAACGGAAAGCTGATCCCGGCAATATTTAAAGCGTCCAATCTCAGAAAAATATATAAAAAGTATTCATGTTAGATGCATGTAAGATTGATTGGAGGTATTTTTTTTTTGATAATTTATGTAAAGACCCGTTGAAGTGAGTTCAAATTCTAAGGTTTGATTCCGATAGAATTAAGCGGGACAATACGAGTAAACGGAAAGGAAGGATATGTAAAAAAACTAGGACATGTTAACGAAAGCGAGACGATTAACAACTTAAGATTTGATGCTTTTTTAAAGTCAAACAACGAAAAAAAAGGAAAATGGACGCCAAGTTTAACATGGTAAGACGAAGTTTACTGGGTCTGCTAGTAAATATATAAAAATAACAATAACAGGTTTTTTGAGAGCCTAAAATACGTTTTAAAATCAGCTGTTCAATTTTGACGAAAAAAAATTCAAGTTTTTTTTTATGTTTGTTGAGTTATTTCTGGGGTTTGACCAAATTTTCCCGGATATTGCCCGAATTTTTGTTTGTCAATTTTGAAATCAAATGCTCCCTTATGTATGTTGCCAATCTTCTTCGGTTTTTTTACAATTTTTACAACGGTTTAGAACGGTTCATACAAGATGTAATAATCAGTAACAGTGATACGAATGTCATCCAAAAGACAGTCGGGATCGTAACAGTCGCATAACATTTTCCAATGAAATTCGAAGAGGTCTCATTGACATTGACGACCATTCAAAAAAAAAATGTTAAACGACTGGAGAAAAAGTTATTCAGTCGCTCAGAAAAATGACATCAAATTTTTCATCTCGATAACATTTTTGACTTGTAACAGTCGAAGATTCTGTTGAAAGTCTGACTGTCGGAATGACATTTTTGAAATTCAGATTGCGTGACTGTTAGAGAAAAATTTAAAAAATGTTATGATTTTGACGGTCATGAAGTTCATTGGCCACGGCTAATCTGGCCGGCTCCGGAATCTGAAAAATCAAAATGATGAGATTTTAACTTGCGACACATCATTAGAAAGCTCTTGATCTGTAAATGTTGAGAATTGATATGATCGATCTCGATGCAAGTTGTGACATTCATCCCAAATGTTATTTGACATTTTCTCGAGGGCATTTCTTAGCGATGAAACTCACAAAATCCAAAAAGGACATGACTGCGGCGGTCGTTTTCGTACTGATGAATGTCGCTCTAGGCTTCGGAAAAATATCAAATGACATTTCGCATTGAAAATATTAAAAATTAAAAGGCAACGTTCACCAAGTTACCGGACTCCATCTTCAGCTGTTGATTGTTAGTTGAATCCTTGGGCTGACAACCATAGCATGCGAAACCATCGTAGTTGATCTAAAGTCTTTTTACTGAAGCATGTTTATTCGGACTTTTTTTTCTTAGACTAAGAATAATTCAGATTCAAATTTCAGATTTCAGATTAAAAATCAGCTTCGGATTCGAAACTTGAATTTAGAACTCAGTATGAAGAAAATAAGATACAAAATCCAAAGTTCTTCAGATTCAGAATGCAAATTCGAAATTTAGAGTCAAAAGAAGCAACTCTGGCAACACTATAGAAGAGGCAATTTTTTCGATTCTCTGCGAGAAAACTTCTCTCCTCAGAAACAAACACTCAATATTTTCATCTGCTTCATTCCACTCTCTCGCACAGGAAAACGGCGAGCAAAACAAAACATCTTGAGCTATTTATTTTGGCGATTTTTTTTCTGCCACGGGTTTGACAGTTGTGCGGTAGGTATTTCATTTAGTTTTTTTTTCTCAAAGACTCAAACAAAATAGCACCACATGATGCACATTATCTGCAGCCAGACATCTTTTCCCGTTGCAAAACAAACTTACCATTCATGCAAATCATCCCGGCTGTTCGATAACCGATTATTGGTCGGCGTCGATGGTCCCACTTCACCGTTAACGTTGGACATTTTGAATGAGTTTGAACACAAAATTCCTTTTCACTAATAACGATTGGGATGAACACTTCTGGTGAGTTTCGATCCTTTTAGTATAGATTTGATTTCATTGGGTCTCTCAGGACGATAACAAAACTTATATTTTCGATTCAGCTTAACAATTTCACTACTCGTTTATTGTTGCTTGCATAAATGAATTTCTCAGATGATCAATGATAAGAGATTCCTTTTTCTTTGATTCTTTGTTTGAATGATTCTTATACAATTGCAATCACTAGCACAAACTATACTAGGTGCGCATTATTTACAATCAATTTGAATAAACAAAAACACATCGATGAATCGAAGACGTAAACACGGATGAAAAAAAAGCGAAATATTAGCGACGTAAGATTCTCACACCAATGAAAAATCCCCGATAACCGTTGCACACTTTTGATCCCAACAATTTTCACTCCCACACCAATAGATAAGCAGATACATAGGGCCAGCCTCTATGAGCTAATCTATTATGAAAAATTCCCCAAGATTACCTGCCAAAACTAATCAGTATTTGCATCACGATAAAGAATCTGTACCGAAAATATCGTTTCCCCGAAAAAAATGATCCAGAAATGGTCCACTTTCTGCGTTAAATCACTATTTTCTTAACTACAAACGGGAGCAATCGAAAAACTTCAAAAAACAAAACCACATTCCGCACCAAACCCGAAGATGCTTTTCTGACTTTTGTTTGACAGTCTGCTATGGCAATAATACAAACAAACAAAGATGGCAAGCGGGGAAAATTTTGTGTGATGACATTTTTCCTATCATTCGCAAACCCCGCGCTCATTCAACAAAAATGTGTACTCTCGATTTCCATGAATTCTCTCAGGGAGAAAAAACATTACAATGAAAAACCAAAACAGCTGAGAGGAATAGCATAAAGTGGGGTAATGTTGCTGATGTTTTCTTGCGCCCTCTCGCAGGGCAGCATAAACGCCATCATGCCGGCACCGGCCATTCAATTTTCTCACTTGATTAAAATGCTCTCAAAACCGGCTCTCTGTTTACAATTATTGTACAGTACTGTGTTAATTGTTGATTAATATCAATTTATTTTTATTGTATTGATCTCATTGCAATCAATTTAGTTTGGAAAGCTTAAAATTATAAAGCATCCTGAATTTGGGATTACTGTTGATACTGTAGTTTGTCAAAATTTAAAAAAGATTTTTGTAAGTCAGATTTTCGGCTATCAGTCTTGTTAAAATAAGGACCTGAATCTGAATTGAGACCATCAAAATTTTACGTAACTAAAGAGCACGAAAGAGGTAAGACTTATGATTGTCCGGTTTTATCCGGACTTGCCCGAATATTTCGTAATTGAATTTTAAAAATTGCGTCGAATCTGAATTCTTTTTTTTTTGTATCGTTTATTTATAGAGGGATTAACCTAAAGTTTTCACCCTCGGATTTGGAAAATAACATTTCTACAATTTTTCATCAAATTTCACAATACAATTCATTTATTTTTAGGAATCTTATCAGCTTTTCTTTCCTTTCTTTTTTGTTTTGCAGTATCATTTCTAGTTCCCCTTCCGGTAATATACTCTGTCTTATTGTTGAATATGTATTCAGAATTCGAAATTCAGGTTTTTTATTCGTATTTGTTTAGGAATTTAATGAATTTTCTTTTTTTTTTCGGGGTTTTAAATATTGAATTCAGTATTCAGCATTAATGCAATTTATGTCACTTTTTGCTGCTGTTTTTATATTCTATCATTATAACAGAACGTTGAAACATATTTATGGTGTTTTTTTCTAAATTATTTTAAGATTGTAAAAAATGAGCAAACGTCGTATAATGCCGAGCCGAAATCAAGCGGGGTTTGTTTTTTTTTCTCTAATTATAGACACTTTACCACGTTTGTGGCGTTCGTGTCTTAAGCGGGGTTTGTAAGTTCTGGTTTTCATTCAACAATTTAAATTTTTGATCATTAATCATGTTTTTTTTTTGTTTTTATTTTTGCAAGTTGATGCTTGTTCAAAAAAAATGGTAAGGATATTATTTTTATCATTTTTGTATTTTAGTAAGCATTGCAATTCGTTTATTTTTTGTAATGTATTTAATATTTATAACTTTTGCCATTTTTACCATTACAATCAAGGCGGTATTAAGAGGGGGGAGCAATGCACACTGGTACAGAACATCAATCTAGCGGAACTAAATTAATAGCGCCCAGGGATGAAAAGATAGACTTTTGGTGTCTTCGACAACATTGCATAGTTTACAAGGCGCATACTTTGAAATAAAATACAGAGTCGAGGGGTCCACCAATAGCAAGATAAAAATGCTAACTTTTTTGTTAAGCATTTTAGAGCTTTGGTTTCTTCTACAAAGTTGTTTATCTTAACAAAATACATAACTTTGCTGAACAAGTCAAAGTTCTACAATTTTATTCTAAGGAGTTACAATGAAATTAAGAAAAACACCTTGAAAAAACAGTTTTTTAAATCTGAAACGATGTAGGTAAGACAAAACAATTTTCAGTCTTCGAAACAAAGTTGTAAAATGTTAAGTTCTACAATCGCTTAGTACATTATGATGTGTTTTGAAATTGCTGAAGCGCCGCAGAAAGCATTTAGTGTAATATATTAACGATTTTCAAAGCAAAGTGGTTCGAATTGCGCAAATTTTCGCACCATCAGCCAATGTGGATTATATTTTTGGTATTAAGAGGAATTATTACCATATAAAACTAGCGTGGAACTCGGTGGAACTCGAAGCAATTTTAAGATTGAAAATCTAGTATTTTGATCACAAATATCACTTTTTTTAGACACTTTATTAGTTTCTTAGTTTCTTTGATGCAATTTACTTGCAGAATTTGAGAAAAAGAAATAATTAGATGATTTAACCGGTTTTCCGTTTCAAATTTATCAATAGAATCTGTTCTAGTACATCATTATATAAATGATATCTATACCAACACGTGAAAGTGATTTAATTCCAAAAGTAAACTAGCTTTCAGCTTTCAGTAGCTGGTGGCAGGCCAATTTTGGCTCTATTTAACGATAAAAACACTTATGAGATAATAAGTTTTCGTTGGATTACAAACTCAATTTGAGTAAAGGATTTATGACCATTTTGAAACCATAGCTGACAACACGTTGATATACACCATTTATTCCTGACCGAAGCAAATGTTGTAAAAACAAGTGTCATAATAGTAATATTTTCAAAAAATCGATTTTTTTATTTTTTTATTTTCTTATTGTAAAACATTTCAAGAATGATGTGTCAAATTTTCAAGTCAATTGAAGCAAAACTGTAGAAGTTATAGGCCTTTATCTCCTCCTATCTAATACTGCAAGAAAGCAAGAGCAGAAACTTCAAACGCGTTTTTCTCGAAAGCACATTTTTAAAGTCCGTGAACATCGTCATTTGAAAACTACTTATCCGATTCTTATCATATTTGGAACATATTTTCTACATATAAAATACCAGACCCCAACGTTTTTCTTTTTTGTTTTTTTTTTACTTTGGGGATATTTTACAGGTGAAAAATGGCGGATTTTTTCGTGAAAAATCGTAGTTTTTACTTCAAACAGCCACAAAAATTGCAGAAATTTTTTTTTAAGTTAAATAAAAACGTTGGGGTCCAGAAAAACATCTATTAAAAATATTTTGCTCTGATTTTTTGACCTCAGATGATTCTGTGCTGAGATACAGTGTCCACCGCAAATCCGGTTTTCTAAAAGGCATCGTCGAAAGTGCTCCGTCACCGGCTCATTTTTCAATATTTTTCTACGAAAAAAATACTAAATGTTCTTTTAACAATGCTTTGTATAATGCAAAAAAAATGAATAAATTTGTTAGAACGATAGCTTCATAAAAAAATCGTGAAAATGGTGTTTTTTTATACCCGTTAGACCCTTAAGGGGGGTGGGGTCCTAGAATCAGCATAACAGAACTTTTACACCATTTTTTTATCTGAACAAATTTTTACTATACTAACTTGGCAATATCTGGGCATTTGATCTCGAATTTTTCAACATAAAATCCGGACAAGTCTTAACAAAATTCAATGATAATTCGAAAAAAATAATCAATAAGAACAAGCACAGTAAAGTTCAGCCTAATTTAGACCTCAATTTGCTTTATTCGAAAACCCGGTGTGTCCTTATAATATCGGGGAATTTGGAAAGCATAACCTACAATAAATAATATATCAATTTCTCATTTTTTTTGAATAAAGAAAATATTCCAGGATTTTGCAGCGAATAAAGCATTATTTTATAATAAGGAAGTATTTTCTTGCCATTTTTTAAATAAATGTAACGACTTTCATGGGAAACAGATTCACTTTTTCTTAGATTTGTCGAAATAAAAAAAAAAAACAGAAATAAAATATCAGTGAAAGAAAATTTTCAGAAATATGATAAAGTGAAGAAAAATAAATGAAATCCTTTTAAAGCGTAATTTATCTAGGACTATGTTAGGAATAAAATGATTTTACCAAGAAATCTGGAATGCTCATTTTAGAAGCATAAGTATGAATAATGCAAAATTAATCTTAGTTTTTCAATCATAATTTAAATTTGCGTTGATTTATATACATACTCTACACACCCATTTTAATTTTGAAAAAAAGGTTTCTGTAGTTGACTAAATAGCTCAATGAAAGTGAATAAACGTTTGGATTTGAATTATAAATTTCTCCATGTATCTCCACGAAAATTGAATTTAATTCTGTTGTATTTCTTTTAATTTATTCAAGATTCTTTATCTGAAGTCTTAATGTTACTTTCCAAATCAAACGAGGGAAACATTTGTTCTGCTTTCGATGAAACTCATACAAAGTGATGGGTAATTAAATGATCAAAGTTTTAATATCCATCTGTAAATTTTTCTAATCCAGTGATTTTTGGATTATTTCTTCCGCAAGATATCAAACATTATAGTTATTTGAATGCAATATAACAAACTCCATATAGTTTCTTTGTATGTTAAAAATATTGTATTCTCTGGGACAGCATATGAAAAAACAATTGATTCATAGGCACCCCGATGAAAAATTTCCCTTAATTACAATACAATAGATATATAAATTATGATTTTTGAAAATTTTTGTAATTTTTTTTAATTTTTTTTGAAGTTTTAGCATTTTTTTTAATTTTTTGTAGTATTTTGAATGTTTTGTAGTTTTTTGCAATTGATGTTATTTTCGTTATATTAGTTTTTTAAATTTTTTTTTTTAATTTAAGTATTTTTTGTGATTTTTTTTAATGTTTTGTATTTTTTAGCGTATTTGTCATTCTAGTTTGTTTCGGGTTATTTTTTATATTTTGTCATTCTAGTTTGTTTCGGGTTATTTTTTTTTTTTATAACGTGAGACATTTTTGTAGTTGAAGTTATTTTTGAAGTTCAAGTGATTTTTGTTATTTATTGATCGCGTAAATTTTTTCATACTAGAAATCACTAACTGACCCGGTAAACTTCGTTTCACCTTTAACCTTTAATTTTAAATCGTTGAAAATGTTCCTTCTTGCTCCTGAATCAATTTTCATGAAAATGTTCCAGTTGTGTCCCATTTCAAGTGGTTTTTTTTAGGAAGCTCTTTTTCCATGAAAAGTGAGATTCTCGCGGCTATTATACAAACCCTGTCTCGAAAAACCCTCGGATACCAAATTTCACTTCACTCCATTTATTGAGTCATAAATACCAGGAAATCATTAATTTAAAGTTTACTGCAACAAGCCTTTTGGAAGGACACAAGTTCTATGTGCATTTTTTTTTGTTTTTTAGTTAATTTCATGTTAATTTCCTTATCATCATTATTGTTGTTGAATTTTATCGACGTTTTTCGGCGAGTTTTACAAATTAAAAAACGTTTTCTACCAGTTGTCCAGACGTTTCGAGCTACTCTGGCATTCGCTGCTCTTCAGTGAACACTAAAATATATTTTAAATTACGAATTAGTACTTCAATTACAATTTTTATTTTAAACTTATAAATTGCTGGCTTTTTTTACTAATTTGTTCTGGCTCAGTTTGTTTTGTTTTGCGTTTACATTTGTATGTGCCAATTGTCTTGTGTCAATTTAAAAATGACGGGGTCGTATCCTTTTTTTTAAATCACATGAATCTCATTGTCTTTTTACTACATTGTTGTCTTCTTTTAGTTTCATGTAAAAAGTTTCTGTAGTTATTCTTGCTTTATATCCTGCTACTCTTTTTTAAATTTTGGTGTTTTCAAAATCGAAAACATGCTTAAATAAGCTGTTTTTTTTGTAAATTCTGTATTTGAAACGGCTCATACCTTTAGGCTTTAAGGAGCCAAACTCTTTTTGTTTTTTTTTTTACAATAGTTTGCTTACTTCTAGTTCACTTTTTTTTAAAGAAAAGAAAATAGATAGGGAAATATGAAAATAAAAAGAATTATAGACGAAGATCAATAGCTTTAGGGAAAAGATATATTTTCAACATGTAGTCCAAGTCTATCACTGCCAGCACATCTCTCACTGGAACATAGGGTGGTTTTCCTCGGGCCCTAAGGGAGTCTATGAAATTCGTTCTAGCGACAAGATGGACCTCGCACGACCAAACAATATGCTCGATGTCGTGGTAACCTTGGCCGCAACTACACAAATTGCTGCCAGCAATATCAAAACGATAGAGTACCGCGTCTAAGGAACAATGATTAGACATGAGACGGGAAAATATACGAATAAAATCCCGACTCAAGTTCAATCTATTAAACCATGGTTTAAGGCTTACCTTTGGGATAATCGAATGGAACCACCGACCCTTGTCATCCTCGTCCTAAATAAAATAAGCTGTGTTGTGGTTATAATTTTGGTTACCAGTTACTTATTAATGTTTTTTGTGACTAAGAACCAAAATTCTTCGGAATCATTTCGATACTTTACGTTCAATTTTTATGTAAATTAATGTTTTAAGCATTAAATTATTGATTGACTTCATTTTCTATCTATCCTTTCCTTCAATTGTAAGCTCTGGCGCTGAATTTTGGTCATGGGACTCATATGCGAATATTTTTCACATGGGACACATCAGGGGTCATATTTTTTCGAAATTTTGGGAACAAACTTCGAACAAAAACTTGTTTTATATGTAAATTGGAGCACAAAGAACCGTTTTCCATCGATAACTCAAAAACGATGAAAAAGCACATAGGACTCATATGCGAATAGGGGCAGTATAGTTGACCTCAGTGAATCAATCACAGAAATAAAGTTGAATCTATCATATTTATAAATAAATCAATCATATTATTATATTTGAATCTATTATATGTAACATTAGCTTATTTTTAAACCATTTGTTGCTGATTTATTCGTTGCGTGTACCTGTCATCAGGTTTGCTTACAGCGGAAAATGAGTGTAAACAAAACAAGAAAAAGGGAAAAGCGAACAAGGAAAACTGCAACTCAGGATTCCTCGCTTCGGACTCTGCTAATCGCAATCGCGTTTTTTCGATTTTCCCGCGAGTGTGCTGTTGTTTCCTGCGCCGGAAGAAATCACCGCGGCAATTCCAAAGAACTGAGCCAAAACTCCTACATCGGCAGCTGTCTTTTGGAAGTGCCGCAACGATTTCTCGGAAACTCCCCGTCGGACGCTAAAGCGCACACATCCGGCCGAAACCAGAAAAACGCACCCAGGAAAACCCGCGTCTCGGAACTGGGAGAGCCGACATCCACTCTGCCACGGTTTGTTGGTTGGAGCCACACCGTATGTTTGTACCGGATGAAGTGCAATCTGGTGGCCTGATTGTGTCAAGCAGCAGCGTTAGCAACGAAAGCCAAGTGCGCCTCGCAAAACCCTAAAGTAGGGTGTTCGGAAGGTGACCAAAGCAGCCTGAAGAGCGTAACCTCAAGAGCGCTCAAACCCCAAATAGGAAAGACGTTTATTCTAGGGTCTTTGTTGGGAGCTGAAGCTACTCGTGCTCGAAACATCCGGTGCGTAAACTGGAGACATATTGGGATCAGCGAATAGTGTCGCGTTGCTGCCAGCAATTGTTGGTGGTCCAATCACCTGCTGCCGGTGGTGATCCCTTGCTGTTGGTCATCTGATGACGTAGGAGGTCGCTACAAAGAGTAAGAACGAGAGAATCCAAGTAAGTGGTAGCGCTAATAAGAAGGAAAGGAGAAAAAAGAAGAAGCGGTGGAGCGAAAAGGGGCGGAAAAGTAAGCAAAGGTGTGATCTAGCGGAGAAGAAAGAAGAGCGAGACAGAGAAGAAGAAGAAGAGGAGCGAAGCAGAGAAAAAAAGGAAGAAGAGCGAGACAGAGCAGAAGAAGAAGAAGAAGGGCGAGGCACAGTGGTCCAAAAGGGCTAAAAGTGGAACTTTTTTCGTAGCGCCTCTGTCTTATATCTTATCTCTTAAGTGTCTTCAGAACATTTGCTCCATCAAACATGCTTCATAACTTGAAAGCATCAAAAGTTAGTCAGATTTCACGATAAACAAATTGAAAATTCTAACTTTTTTAATTCAATAGACAGAGCTTTACTTTATACTACAAAGTTGTAGAATACGCAAAAATATGAAACTTTGTTGAATACATCAAAACTCTATCTCTTTTCAAAGCAGAGTTATAAAGGCTTTTGTTTGAAAGTTATTTAAAAGTTAGTTTTTTTAACTTAACTATGGTTAGATGAAGATTTACATGAATAAGATGTTCAGAACTCTTGTTGAAGCATTCAAATCACACGTTTTGCAAAAGATTTCAACATTCTACGACGTTTCCTAACCAACTTATTGCAACTTTAAGTTTTATTTTTACTCGACTTCACGGGCGCTTATTGCAAAATCGTGCAAATGAATTTTGAAAACTGATAACCCACGTTGAAGCTTGAACTACATAAGTGCAACAAATTGGTGTTGTTGTCATTTGTCTCCACAAGCTTATGTTTGAACACAACAACCATATATTTGATGTGTTTTACGTGTTTCCATACAAAAAATGGAAAAATTGATTTCCAGGCTTCATATATGCTACGCAAAACGAAGGCAGAAGGCAGTTGTATATAATTTTTGTATGGAAACACGTAAAACACGCCAAATATATGCTTGTTGTGTTCAAATATAAGAGCGTGGAGACAAATGACAACAACACCAATTTGTTGTACTTAGTATAAGCTTCAATTTAGTTCATTAGTTTTAGAAATTCACTTGCACGTTTTTGCAATATGCGCTCGTGAAGTTGAGTAAAAATAAAACTTAAATTGCAATAAGTTGTCTAGAAAACGTCGTAGAATGCTGAAATCTTTTGCAAAACGTGTGATTTAAATGTCTCAACAAATGTTCAGAACATCTTATTCATGTAAATCCTCATATAACTATAGTTAAGCTTAAAAAATTATCTTTTAAATAACTTTCAAACAAAAACCTTTATAACTCTGCTTCGAAAAGAGATAGAGTTTTGATGTATTGAACAAAGTTTCATATTTTCGCGTATTCTACAACTTTGTAGTATAAAGTAAAGCTCTATCTATTGAATTAAAAAAGTTAGAATTTGCAATTTTTTTTTTAGTGAACTTTGACTAACTTTTGATGTTTTCAAGTTATGAAGCATGTTTGAAGGAGCAAATGTTCTGAAGACACTTAAGAGATAAGATAAAAGACAGAGGCGCTACGAAAAAAGTTCCACTTTTAGCCCTTTTGGACCACAGTGCGAGGCCGAGAAGAAGAAGAAGAGCGAGGCGAAGAATAAGAAGTAGAAAACGATGAAACTATTGTAGAGCAAGGAAGAAGGAGATGCCAGCATGCGATAGAGGGGTGGGCATGCAATAAATTATGAGAATTTAGTTTATAAGCAACATATTTTAATTTGGTTTTGTTTTGTGGCGTAATTTTATGAATGTTAGTGATTTGTGTTTCCTCCCACATTGCTAGCCGGGAGTGAAGCTACACATTCTTCAACACATATTTATTATGAAATCAATTATATTATTATAGTTGAATCTATCATATTTATAATTAAATCAATCATATAATTATAGTTGATTCTACTATAACTATTGTTGAATGTATATCATCAATCGTGCATTATAGTTGAATCTATTTTATTTATAGTTGAATGCACAAAATTAATCATATAACTATAGTTGAATGTATTATATACATTGTTGAATGTACGAAATCAATCAGATTGTCTATTGTTGAAATTTTGAAAATTATAGTTGGTCGAGAAGCAATCAGATATATGATTGAATATAAGTGGATTATTGTTGGAAATACTATACTCTTTTCTCCGTGTGAGAACATTTCGATTTGTTGCTTTGCAAAAGGCATTCATGTCGCTATTTGTTTTGTTTTCTTTTGACTATGAGGATGGTCAATTATCTTTAAATGACAAGTAGGTATTGTTATCAAATAGCCTCCCTAAGAATGTTTCGGAATAGATCATTTTCTGTCATCAAAAGCCTGGCCTCAAAGCTAAATATTAACCCGCATAAATGAGGATTATAACCAAACGATTCCTTATATCGTCAAACGACGATTTGATGAAGCGTAAAAATTTGTTTAGCAAACGATTACAAAAATTGTAAAACACATTGCCTGAATCGTGAATTCCGAAATGATTGCATTGTTAGGTTATGTAACTGTTAAAAACTGTTAGAACAGTTGTATGGGAAAACTTGTCTGCAGGTATACTAACGGCTTAGGAAACGCTATTGTTTGTTGGTGAATAAAAAGAAAACAATATTTCAATATTTTAAATTCGATTGATAAAAGTAAATGATCAACATTGTGAAAAATCTTTGTTAATTAAACTTAAGCAACTGTTGTACAAAAAACTTATAGTCTCCCGGCTCCGTTAAACTAAATGGTTTGAGCCGTTACAAATAAACGATATATAAAAAAATGATAAAAGTAGAAAACATGCATAAATTTCGCGTGAGCTTTCATTACGTCGTATGAAACAAAATGTAAACAAACACTTTTATTACGAAAACAAATATGTACAATATGTACATAAAAATAAACTAATCGCAAATTTTATCCATTTAGAATATTTTTTGCCTGGACTACATGTTCATGTACATAATCAATGATATTTTTTTTTATAAAAAATCTAACTGCAAAATACCTATCGCGGTGATCGCTCCAAAATCGTCGGGTACTGTCGGCTACCACTTCTGCTGCTAGTGGACGACCACATCTTCGGGTCCTCTTGGTAGTGGCTCACCTCTGTGAGCTGGTGTAGTGTGGTATAGTAGTTGACAGTATGAGGTGAACAGGCTTAATCTGTGCTACTTGGGATACCATCTTTTTGTTTGTTCTCACTGTTCTCTCAACTGAACAAAAATTTGGAATGTGATGATGATTCTTCTAATAAATTCTACCCGCTCATTTTCACCATCTTTCATTTTTTCTAACTTTCTATCAGTTTAAAAAATTTCATAATCTTAGATGTTCATTCTTACTAAAAAGGTCATCACTTTTCACCGATAAAGCCGATAAATAAAGTAACGAGTTTATTGTTGGGAATGTAAAATATTTTATTAACGGTACCACCGGTACTCATTAAAGAGTTCTTATCCATTCGTAATAAAAAAAAGACAATCAAGCATAATTC